>NC_091118.1:37861468-38076468 GCF_040183065.1 Periplaneta americana | reverse complement strand
TTTTTAATTTAGCAAACCAGGGGATGTTGTACCTGAAACAATAAGTTCTCTTCTAAGTCACGGATAGAAATTCCTTAAGTAAACAGAATATATACAGAGTCTAACTAAACGAGAACTTCACAGACTGAAAGATTGTAAGCAACCTGGAAAAAAAAAAAATATATATATATATATATATATATATATATATATATATATATATATATATATATATATATATATATATAAAATAAACATCATACACGAATTGTGTGAATGTCATTGAATTTTGTGGGTTTATTTATTCATTTTTACATTCTATATATAACAAAAATAGCTTAAAATGGAGGATAATGACATTAATACAGGAATGACACTGAGATATCATGTTTTGAAACCTATGTTGACTATGACTTCCAACAGCTTATCAATGGTGAGTGATTAAAAAAACTAAGAAATGCACTCAGTGTACAATACTACAATTGATGTTTATTTGTTATTTTTTTATCACAAGATAATTTGATAAAATAAATCAGAAAACTAAAGTACATCATATTTTGGTGCAGATTAAATTATTTCAATTAGATAAACCCAGTGCAAACCAGGCAGCTGCCTAGGGCCCCAAATTCGAAGGGCCTCAGCCAAGAGAAAAAAAAAATAAAATACCGGTAATAATAATAATAATAATAATAATAATAATAATAATAATAATAATAATAATAATAATAATAATAGTGGTATTTGTTGGTACACTAAAACTTTTATATAATTATGTAATGCAGTCTGGATTATAGTGAGGTCACCAGCTCCTTTGCAGAGAAGAAAATTCGTCTTGTGGCAATGTAATCTTGTAATTTATTACAAATGAATGAGGATCATTTCATAAATAATGCATAAGATGTCAGAACTCTGAAGTGGATGACGTAACACCAGTGAAAATTACGTCAGTTGCAGTTGAAAACTTGAGGATGAAGCAAGTGTGTTCATTTCGAACGTAGCATGTTTTGTGTTTAGGTAACGAGGGCTAGAAATGGAGCCTACACGTGTTTCAGGTACTGTGATGATTGAAGATCAAAGATCGATTCTTTATGTGGCAACACCTCACAGAAATCCACAGCAGAGCGGAGTTTATAGTGAGCTTACAGTGGACCATAGTACAGTTTCTCGTTGGGCTACTGGTTTTCGTGTCAGTTTAGATGATGATGCAAGACCAGGAAGGCCGAAAACATCAAAACATGAACAAAGTGTGAAACTTGTGCCGGATGCTCTTCAAGAAGATCGAGCGACATTTGAGGAACTTTCAGAAGCTACGGAGATTTCACCAAGTTCAGTATTCCGTATTTTGACAAAAGAATTTGAAGAAGAGAAAAATTTCTGCGCGATCAGTCCCTCACTGCTTGACTGCAGAACACAAGCAGAAATGCCTGGACATTGCAACATTGCTAAGAAGACCATACGAGTAGCTCAAGGAGAAACTGTATTACCATCCACTAAAAGTTCACTACAAACACCACTCAAAGCACTGTGGAAGTGTGGATTTTTGTGGGGAGTTTTCCCACGTAAAGATTCCATCTTTGGTCTTCAATTGTCACAGTATCCAAGACACATTAACTCCATTTCTAGCTCTCGTTACCTATACACACAGTATACTATGGACGAAACGAGCGCACATGCTTCTTCCTTAATCCTTCAACTGCAACTAACGTAATTTTCATTGGTGTCGTGTTATCCACTTCACACTTCTTCCAACCTGTGCATTATTTATGAAATGACCCTCGTAAGAATTATAATGTATAAAAAAAAGTATAGTTGGTACTCCCATTTCATTTCTAAGTCTGCTTGTCTCTTTTCTAAAGTTAAAGTATTGTGACAGCCACGTTGAGACTCGATCACGCGTCCCGCAAAAGGGAGGGCGCACGTGGAAGGTTGCAGCCGTGCGGGTCTGGAGGGGACGGACGTAAGGGGAACGTCTGCAATTAATAAAATAAAAACTAAAAAGATAGAAATATAAAATAATAATATATGTATTAAATTCATTTCCTTACTTTGTGTGGTGATTTTAATATATTAAGTATGTATAATATAGGTGAATATAGATTTGCCGAGAGGGCAAGGGGAGGTGCACTGCAGTGTGAGGCAAAAAGGGGAAGCAAAGCTGTGTGTGCTTCGTTGTGCGAGGTGAAGGGGGGTGGAGTCGAAACCTCCCGAATGGAATCGTCCAGGAAGAAGCAGCGAGAACAGAAATCTGTAGAAGTAGAAATTTCGAGCATAGTAGTTTCTCGAAACTATGGTTTACTAATAAATACAGGTCGCGAGGAGAAGCCAGTTGTCAGTTTTTGGTCAGCAAGCCAGTCAGACTTGTGTAGCAGTGAAGCCAGCTTCGAGACTGGAGTTCGACTTGAATGTGTGTCCGCAACTGTGCGAGCGTTCCGGAGTCTGTGGTTCGACGTGCGGTGGACCGCAGTTGGGGGACCGGAGTTCGAGTGCAGTGGACTGTCTCTAGAAGGCTTGGGTTCGATATACTGTGAACTTGAGTGAATGAGCTAGAATAACTAGCCAAGGCAAACGAACTGAGAACCGACAGTTTTGTTTTGTAAATAGTGCTTTGTGAACATTAGTTGAGATTAGCAGTACATTATTGTTTTCAATAATCCAAGTGAATTGTCATTGTCGTCTGTGGAGTGCAATAACGAATACTGTGTTGCTGTGTGGAATGAAAATTCCATTGTTGACGGGAGTGTATAGAAAGTGATTGTTGTGAGAATCAAAATTACACTATTGTTTTGAAATAAAAGTCACAGTATGTTAAATATGTAAAGTTTGTTTTTTGTCAAATTACCAAAGCTGTTAACTGTCTAGAGGCTCTGGGTCTTTATGCAAAGTTCCCAAGAATTTACCCATCACTGAATGCGACCAAAAGGCCTGTTTTCTTCTGTCTCCCATTCCAGTTGTACGTTCATCTTCCAGTGTCCTAATTTTCATATTTCTTTTGACCTCTAAAATCTACGCATTACATAGCTGAAACGCATGAAAAGGAAGTCAGTGGAACACCAAACGCCATTTAAGGGAGAGAGGACATCACATTTAAAAATCAAGAAAATAATGAAAGTCTTACTGATGTGCTACTTTCTCGAAAGTTGACCTTGCAAGTTTGGACAGATATGCAAGATCGCCACTGTCGATGCGGATTCCAATGGCTCTGTAATCCAGGTCATGAAGAGCCATCGCCACGGCACAGAAGTTTAGAAGACCACTCCTGGAATCAAGCACCACAAATTGTTTCACACTTAAAAACAAGTAGAGATACCCAAACTAGAGCAATACATGTGAAGTGGAAGACGAGAAGTCTTGCGATTATATAACCCATTTTTTAACATAATCAGCTTGAAGTCCCAAAACCATGGTTTGTACAAACTCAATTATCAAAATAAGCAAGAAGCACAATTTTCATTTAGGTTGCCATAAGCAACTGAAAAGGAAAGCAAACTTCTCTAGCTGGCAAGTTACAGATGGTTTCAAATAACTTTAATAGTATGTCATCTTCAGAGTTCTTAAAATGTTCCTGGTAATCAAGAATATTTCAAGTTAATTTATAAATAAAAAATCATGTTAGTATATTTTTAGACCTCGATCCAGGTACCCCCTAAGAACATACACAAAAACAAAATCATCTTCAATGACAAATAAACACTGTATATCTAAACATTTACTTTGACTCCTATTACAGTATTAATATTCTCTCTTGAAAAAATAGGTTCATACACTGACATACTTAGCTATGCTTGTCAGTTATACAGAGTATTTCGAGTTTAATACAGTGGAACTTCGATTATCATAAATTTTTGCCAAATCATGTACTGGTACATTTCTTCTGGCTGGCCAACATTTGAACAATATCAAGCATTCTGTCACGCAACCATGTGCAAGTGTTCTGTTTCGTAGGCCTATCATCCTTGAGACATAGGCATCTATAGGAGCATGTCAAATGTTTATTTAAATGTCAAATCGGTAAACAAACATGGCATTCCATGGAAACACGCAATTTTTATTTAGAATATTTATTAACTTTCGATGTTAAAGTAGTAAAAATAAATGTGACTGATTGAATATGTTTTATATTTGTTGTAATCGATGGTCCATTGTATTTAAAATTTGAGGTGCATATTGTTTGCGCAATTTGAAGATCAATTTACCCCAACATAACCACATTCAAAGTTGAATAGTTAAGAAGATATCCTCACGTGAAATGTTAATCTGGTACTTCAACATTTTTTACCATTTCATGATAAAAATACGATAATTGGCGACAAAAACACATGGAAGGCATACTTCCAATGGTTCATCGTAATAACATCTCATAGTGTCATTAAATAACCCATTTAAAAAAAAAAACATAATAGGTGTGCTATGGTTTCCATTTCAGTTTACTAACTTCACGGAAATATTCATTTTTAACAATTAAAGAAAAAAGTTATTTGGGCTCATGTCACTTGCCCTATGTGTTAAAACAACCATTACTTATGAACAGAGTATGCTGTTTGAATATTCAAGATATCTTATTTTTTTACATCATTTTGTTCTATCGGAAGTTTGGTATTTGTGCCAATGTACGTAATGAGGAAATGAAGAACATAACATGGTTGTCTTTTTTTTTTTTTCCATAATCTGGTATAATTTTAAGCGTTTACCCGAGAATAAAAGAATTTCATAAATAACTCCCTAGCTATCAAACTTTGAATATGAGTATGCTGAGCATAAAATGAGCACAGGAACAAGTCCTTCCAATTCCTAAACAAAGACCCTGAAACATCCAATATAATAGCAAATAATAATAATAATATTCATAGCTAATTCACATAACAACCTACAGCAACAAAAATTTTCCCAGGATATGTTCAGAGGCATGAAGTGTTCCGAAAAAGTTCAGCAATTCTTTCAATGACTCGAATCTTACTTGTGCTTTCAATACTCATAATTACACAAAACCTTGTGTTTCTTAATATTAGATATTCGTAACTGTAAAATAATTTTAAAATAAAGATTATAAACTGCACATTACTTTGGTTGCAGACTTTTTTAAATGACAACATTCTCGTAATGAATCAGAAAAAAAAATCACGAAACAAAACCTTAATATTCTTTCTCTTTATCAGTACTACAAAATACCTCCTGATTATCATAATTCAACATTACAATTAAATATTTCAGTCATCTTTACGTAAAATGGTCTGCACCTCAAAGAGTAAAGAAAATAGTTAATAATCTATGTTTTCATAACCTCAATAACATGCATACAGTGTTGACCTTTGGGTGTATATATATATTTTTTTCACTGGCAATAGTACAGTTCTTTCACGTAACAGGGCACACTGTATTTAACTTTAAAAAGCCGCAGAGAGAGAGACTGTGCTAAGTGTAACGACAACCAGTTAAAAAAAAAAAAGCATGCATATTGTATTAGAAGGGCAACCTGGAGTTTCTTAACAATTTTATGAAACACAAAAAGTAACGAAACAAATTGTAAGAAAAAACTGAAATGATTGAATGTTTTAAAGTGAACATTTTAATTTAAAATTGCATGAGTTATTGTATTGCGCAACAATTTTTTTTTTATTAAGCAAAACTTTTATACCACATAATAAAATTATTGTAATGAACATGCTCTAATCACAATGAATCAGAAAATCATACAAAAAATGCTATAATACGTCGTTAATTCCATTAATTCTAAAAGAAGCAACACTCAATGTCTGTGTTACTCACTACCGGTACTGGTGTTTTGGGAAGATAAAATTGTAATTTTTTTTTTAAATAAAATTCCGTATTTTATAACTCCATACACACATCCTTTCATACATTTTTTCAACCTTTCTGGGAATTTGTATTATAGATACCAGAATTATATATACTGTAGTTTCAAAATGTTTTCTCGAAATCTCAATACACACAACAATTTAAAACAGAGAAAAGACTTCTTAAAAATTATTTCAGGAGCCACGTATATTTTTAAAATTAAATTTACATTACAGTATGTAGCTAAATTACAGTATAAGCACAGTTTAGTATATACAGTTGCGAAGCTCAATACTTACTAAATATGCAAACATAGACAGTTGAAATATGCATCCACAGATAGTTGCTAGCTACCAGGATCGCTACTATCGCCTCATCACAGACTCTTTCCCTAGCAGCCGATAAAATGTATTGTACTTTTGATACAGTGTTCTTTTGAAAAATTAACACCTTCCTTCCATTATTGAAATACGAAATACATGAGGTTTATATATTATTTTCATAAAGTATATATTATATTTTATAAACTCACTTCCCTGGATTTTTCGGAATGATAACTCTGACCTCTTTTTCTTAGAATTTATAATGCAACAAACGTTTCCTTGTCCCATATTATTACTCAAATTATTGTATTTTAGCCATTTACAGTTATTACAACCGATAACGAACATTTCACAGTTTACACAACTTTTCACAACAATGCGAAATACGGCACAGTCAATGCCTTTTCGATCTAGACCAGGCCGTAATATATGTTCGGGTTTTCTATTTCAGTGTATGGAGCTCAGTGAATTATTATAACTTTATTGCGTATCATAGCTAGGTTTTATTTAGTGTAATGTGTCCATAAGTTCCCTTTCCTTCTTGTTGCATAATATGTTGCAGAAATAATTACAAAACCGTGTTATTTTAATGTGAAGAGAATTTTACATGTTAACATAATCTTTTCCCATCCACATTTTAAGTTTAGAATGGAAGCTATTTTGAGGTTTAATAAAAAATAATTTATATTGTGATTTTAATATAGCACATCTACCTCCCTTGATAAAGACAGAAAATTTATCATACCACTCTTATGAAATTAGTGTACGTACAATTGTTACTTTGTCTCTTAGGTAGTAGATAAATACAATAATTCAATACTCAATTGTAGTATTAAAATACAGACAAATAAATGTGCACAGTACCATACATGACATTATGCTTAATTATAATGTATAATAGCGAATTTAGGAATATAAGATATAGTAAACATAACCTATAATATTTCCATATGAATGGCAGGGCATTGGAGACCACTAAAATTAGACAGAAAGGGACAACTGGGACAGTAAACATAACCTATAATTTCAACATATCTAAATATTCGTGCAGTGCAACTGAAAATTATTGAATCGTGCATAAATGAATGTACAATAATTTCGCAATATTTAATCGAAATAAAGGCAGGTAGGTCTATTACACATTACGAACAACGTAATTTTCACACCAAAAATAATATTACACCTTAACTCGCAAGGAATTATGTCTGAAGTGTCTCCTAATCATTGTTTTAAATTTTATTAATGCAATTACACTATATTTTAGAGAAATATATGTTACTTTTTATGCATTCCAATTAATTTATATGGTTGAAACATTGCCCTTCGTGATCGGGTTAAGCGAGTCACATGGTTTGCCTTACGGCCTGTATTAGATCACGATGGCAGTGACACAGTCTATTGTTCCTAGTACACACAGCGCTCCAAGTGGCTAGCAACTATCGCGAGAAATGCAAAAAATCACCCCAAGCTTCGCGACTGTATATACTAGACTGTGGTATAAGGTTATTCAAAAGTAAGTTCCCATTTTGAAATGGTAATAAGTTTGTCAAATTTTTAGATTCCACAAAAATAAAAACACCAATTCGTTTGTAAAGAAATGGAATTTTATTAAAACACGAAAAAATTAAATATGACCACCACAGTGTTGCTCAATAAGAAATAGTCTTTCTTCTATGCTACAAATGGCATTAGTAAGCACATTCCTAGGGATGTTTTCAATGATATCCAATAGGCCTACTAACTATTTCAGTTCCTTACGTGTAGTTGATGCGATTGCTAATAAATTTTGACAAACAAATAAGAAATATTATCTGGTCAACACAAATAATACAGTTACTTTGTACTGTGTTACTAACTAGTAATCTGGGTAATTCTGATGTATGTTTCAATAATTTGTTTCTCATTTCAGTTCAAATGGCTGGTCAGATATTAAATTTTAGAGTAAGCTAAAGTGCTGTCCACAGCTGTGGAGTAAAGGTTAGCATGTCTGCCCGATAACAAGCGGACCAGGGTTCGAATCCTGGTTGGGACAAGTTACTTGGTTGAGGTTTTGTCCGGGGTTTACCCTCAACCAATTGAAGCGGAATTGCTGTGTAACTTTCGACATTGGACCTCGGACTCATTTTGCAATCATTAATTCACATATCATCATCATCATCATCCATACCACAGTCCAAGTTCAGTTCACAGTGCGGTGTGCTGTACTTGTACAAGAACGCGGCTGCTCAGCTACCCAATCATTCACAGAATAGGAGTGGTAAGCACAATAAGCCTCAGGCTGCAGTGCAAGCCTTTGGGTCCCTAGCCCGTACAAGAGAAGAAGGAAAAAAAGCTAGAGTGCTGACTCTCAAGGCTAGATATAGGCGATATTAATAAGGCAATAATGGAGAATTAACAACAGCACTGCAAGAAATATGGGAGTGTTCCAAGACAACTTGCATCAACACATTCTTTATAAATTATGAATTTCATTCTGACTCACCAAGATTCGAACCTGTAACACACTGCCTATACAAAATTACTACCACCTTCAATATCAACACAAGCATTTGCAGTTTTCTACGTTATTTATTTTTATAGTCAGTTTATTCCCATTATGTACCTATGGTTGCTTCCTTTGAAGTCAGCTGTTTTGGCTATCAGATGATACAATCAAATTATAACTGTTTACTAAATAGCTAAACATTTGTTAAATATGTAGCCTATGTTTATTCTTAGTTACTACCACATGCAAGATTAGCAATACTCGCAACGAGTTTCTTAAAACCTTTATCTATCCTGAATATCTGGCAGAAACACTGCCAACCTATGTTGAACTACCATTTTTTCAACCAAAATGTGTGATTACTTTACGCAAGAACTAAAAAAATATAATGACAACTTATCAACCTGACAAAAATCACGTACATGAGGTAAAAACTGTCGTATAGCAGTCTTAAGAATATTGGTTATGGCTGGTTTCGCCATAGGTTAGATTTTTCTGCCAGAATTTTCTAAAAGATAATACAGGATGAAACTTTGCATATGCGTGATTATCCCGTTTCACATAATGGTATCACGCACAGTTCGTATCCACTATACTGATAATGTAGGGGGTAGAGACATGGGTAAGGAGTAGCTGGTATAGTTACACATTAAAAAATATCAATGTAAAATATATTGGCATGTTAGCTTCACAGCATCTGAACTATTGATCCTGATGAATGTATCTTGTTTATGTTGCCTGCACCTGCTTATCATGAAACTTGAATGTATTACAAAAGTAATACACTTTCCTATTATACGCACTGAAATAATGGTCGACTTTGTTATTCTGAATAGACAAAAGTTATCAACTGTTGCGCCATGATTCAACAATTTTATCCATGGAAAACGTAAATCCATTATGTGAAATACCGTACATATGCGAATTCTCCGCGCCATCAAATAATCAGCACACCCTAATTTTAGGAGAGAAAAAAAATGGCTGTAATTTGTGTTTTGTTTACAAGAAATTAATCCTACATAATGATGCACTCTAAAACTGAATAAAATATAAATTTGTTTTCAGAAACGCGTCATAATCTTCGCATGCTTGATACCGTGAAGCAGTACCAACCTATTTCACGCGAAAAATGACTCTTTCTTCCTAATATAGCATGAAAATTTTCATCATCCTAAAGTATACATACGTATCTGATCGTTTAGTATTACATGCATGTGACATCTGGCAATGATGTACGCATAGTTTCAGGGACTACTTTCAGGGAGCAGCACAAGCATATAATGATAATTTCTCTTCCTGCAACAACTGCCATCGTGAGATCAGGAAGGCAGTTCCATCACCTCCCACAGTGGAATGAAACTGAATTATTATGAATTTAATTAATGATGCACACAATTATCTGTTAGTTTCAAATGGAGTGTTTCAATAATAATTTTAAAAACGTTATTTTATTTTTTTAAGGTATGAAATATGCGAGGAATTGCTTGCTTTTTACGAAATATCATCAAAATTAAACCATTTTAATCACCGAAATCAGGGCAAAATAATCACCATACAATCACATCCCTAATTATGAAATATTATTTCATAAGCAAATAATATTATATAATAGTAATATGCGTTACAAGAGCGGTATGTTGAAGTTTTCATGTTCGAGGGATCTTGTATTGTACATTATTTTGTGCGAAGATCGTTTATTACATACCTGAAAGAGGAATTTCTAATTAGTTGTAATGAAATCTCCATCTTGGTTTCTGTTCAATGACGGCAAATTTGCAAAACAAAAATATCTATCTTCAACATTGTTGCTTTAAAATGTTTTCTGTTTACTATACTCCAGCAGGCCGTGATATACGTCTGTCTTTTTTTTTTCCCCCAGTCTATGATGAGTCTGGAATCTTGTTGATTTTTTCACGGCTTCCTTAATGTTACTTGCATCACGAATGCAGTAACTTTAGTGGAGTTGTAGAGTTTACTTAATTTTTGCAAATATTTAAAAACAACAATTAACAGTGCAATTTAGGTGAAATTGCAGTGGTAAGTTTCCAATTTATAATTATTACTATATTGAACGTCTCTAAAAATAATATGTTAAAAGCCTAAAGCAGTAAAATCAATATGTCACTTAAGCGGTAAGAAGAGGGAAATTGTTATGTATGTTAGGTTGGGAATACTAAATGTGGAATTTTAGACTTTCCGCGGATTGGTTTTGTGCGCACGATCTCGCACAAAATATATTTATTTAAAGGACTTGAGACTCACAAACTGATAAATGTGATGATATATTCACAGAATAATATGGTAAATCAATTAGTAAAGAGAATAAATTTTAACTTAGTCAAATCATAATTCTTAAACTAGTTCAGGCGAAACTGAGTTAATTGTAAGACTTGGATGTACCAGGACATAGGACTGATGTAGGAGAGGATCCCTAAAATTAGAAAAACATACATGAGGAACTATCACAGAAGATATTACCTAGTAGCTCGATGATTAAGTGTATGCCTGGTAAGCAGAAGGTTTCCGGTTCCATCCCTGGGCAGGGTGGTACATTTTCATTCATATGAAACATCAAATAAATATTCCTTATCTTCAATTCTTGCCTTTTCTGTATTCCTAGTCCCAGTTTTCTGTTCACAGCTTGGGTTTGGTTAGAAGAATATCATTACATATCATTTGCTATGTTTTTAGCAATGCTCAGTTTGGCACTATGTGCAAATAATTATGAGCATCCACCACTATTGCCACACAAGTAATACTAATTTTGACATAATGATACTCGAACTAAGAGAAACTTCCGTGAAGAAAAGAAATATATTGGTTTGCCTGTCTAGTTCTGCTTAACTAGTTTTTAAGTATGGGCTTTTTTAATATTTAATTTAATTTTATTTTATTTTATTATTATTATTATTATTATTATTATTATAATTATTATTATTATTATTATGCGGCGTTTTCCTGCACATTATGATGCAATACTGCTGAACAAACATTGAATGAACTCATGGTTCATTTGGTTGAGTCTTCAGTATCTACGACATTATGTTCTGTGACAGTCAGGTCTCATTTAAAATGCAAACTTAAACATAAACGAATGGTTAAGAATACATACCAATGACTCATTAATAAATAAACAACAAATGTAGGTGCAGGAGTACCTTCCATAATGTTTTCTCTCTTATATACAACAAATCAAAATAAATTTTGATGGTGAGATTAAAGCTATCTTTATTGTAGTACAACAGTTGATTTACTATTAGGCTTTGAAAAAGCAGTAATGCTTTCTTTCTCCATATCTGCAGTAGTATATACCCTTTGATTGAGGTTCTGGTTGATATGTATACCTACTAACAGACAGTACCGCAAAACGGGGTGACTTGATACATTTTGTACGTTGATGTTTCGTATCAACCTACAAAACGTACCAAGTCTCCCAGCATATAAAACGGGGAGACTAGACACGCTGGGAGGACTTTTTTGTAGGTTTATGTTTCAGTTCCGAAATATGAACTTACAAAATGTATCAAGTCCCCCCGGGCGTATCAAGTCACCCTGTTTTACAGTACATATCACTTGACGATGTGTCAGGGGAAAAACAATTGTTTGTATACATCTGAAGTTTGATTAGTGTAATATGTGGCTAGAGTCGACAGCAATTCGGAAGGCGGTAGTCTGTTAGCGTTTGCGTCGAGAGAGACAGACAGAGGGGGCAAGGCAGTGTACAACATTGCCACATCATATTTCACGCGCACGTGCGATACAAATAGCACAGGAGAGAATTTAAATTATCAGAAGACAATAATGACCTTAGCCGTTGATTACTGTAAGCATGACACCAAACAAACCCTGTTTCCTTCACTAACAATATTCTTTGCACGGTTCTCAATCCTACACCACATGCTTCTGCAGTCGTTTCTTGCGCGTTGACAACATTGTAGCCAGCATCAAGATGGCCGGCAGCATTCTGCTCGTCAACGTTTTTAAAATAATTATACACCTTAAACAATATTTTCCGCACCTGCCTGTGCAATACTTGTCTTTTTACAATCTCTTCTTCCATTTATTTATCTCACACATACTCAGTATATGTTAGTTTTACTTATTCAGTGTATTGAAACACTCACACGTGAACAAACGAACTCTGGAAGTACTTGTTATAGACTGATTCTGATTGGTTCTACTGTACAAGTTTGTGACGTCACATACCAGAAATGCTACGGCGCATGTAGCAGCTGACCGCCTTCCGAAATGCTGTCTAGTCTAGTCAGCGATGTATGCAATGAAGGAGGAAAGGAACTGGCCACCCTACCCCATTATCTCCTGGCTTAGTTGCCTCATGAATGATGCCCCATTGGTTTCACTTGTGAGGTTCAAACCGGTCTTCGGATAGTTGACTAAGCAATACAAATTATATCAGCGAAATAAAACAAATTACTAACTAAACAAAATAATTTTAAACAGATGCTCTCACATATAGGAATCTCATCAAAAAACCCATATTTATTAGCAAAAAACGTCATAATGAAATGAAACAGAACACCAATAAATGCATATAAAATAAAAAATTTTAATAATAAGGAAAACATTTTAAAGAAGACAGAGAGCGAACATTAGTGCTATGTCCATCTGCGGGAACTATTAGACTGAAAATTCCCCCCCCCCCCCCACCAACACATTTCCAACCTACACCAAGTTCCGTAATTATCCAGGTTTTGAGCAGGCAACGGTTAGTATTCAGGTTTTGAGCAGGTAACCCTGTTCTTCTCTAGATCAGGAGGAATAAAGGGCGAGATAGAGGAACAGAAGATGGAGATGTGACAGTAGAGAAAGGAATGGGAGATAAAAAAAAAAGCACGTGTAAAAGGGACTTCTTCGAAAATACTGATGTTAAATGTTTACTGGTATTTAAAACTCCGCACCATGTTCACAATATGAACAATTCAAGCCAATTACCTAAAAACACTAATTTTGTAATCAGAGTACATCTGAAAAATAATGATAAAAACGAAAGAATTTTCGTATTACCTTCATTCCCTAGTCGCAAAATCGAAGTTCGTAACAATATTCATTTTAAGAAAAATATTCCGTAACCTTACTAAATGTATTTTTCTTTCCCCACCCAATGGCTGGTACGTTAAAAAATTCATTGACCCAACTAAATCTAAATTAAAATCACACTACGTAATTATTTTTTATAAAAAAATGTTTACTCATAAATAAGGATGAGAATTTTATGGATAAACGTTTTTTGTGTTAGAGAATATAAGTGCATATTTCAAAGTATTTCGTCTCAGTGTTTAATAATTTATTAATTGAATGGTTAATTTGCAAAACGACTTAAGTTCCTAGAAGTGGTTTTGAGAAAATTAAAGAAAACTGGTTTTAGCCTTGCTGAATCATATATTGTTACAATATAATTTTTTATATGTAAGAGATATGTAAGAGAAATAGTTTTATTATAAAAAATTCATACTTTTGTATTCTTCTTCAGGTTGTACAAAAATTTAATTATCTTCAGGACTTAAGTTGTACTGCAAATTAACTTCAATCCTGCATCATAATTATTAGGTTACTGACACATAAACATGTTTAACTAAATATAGGCCTATTTATACCAAAATCATAAAATAACCCTATTGCAATTGTTGAACAACATTATTTTGAACAATTTGTTAATCACAAGAGCACAGACAACTCTTAGGATTGTTATAACGAGACCACAGCTTAGTTTCATCTTTCAATTCTTTGTTGTCTCCCATGCTATAACGTTTTCGTGAAATGTATGCACATCTCCTTCATCACGAATGTACTTAAGCATTTTACGAATATCTTGAATTTTGGTTTCATTGATCGGGGATAAACCACTGTGTGGAGAAAGAATGATGCTGAAAATAATCAAGAAGTAGAAAGGGAATTGGTTGTGTCACTGGCTGAATAGAACTGCCTACTGAAGAATGCACTGGAAGGAATGGTAAACGTGAGAGAAGTTTGGAAAGAATTACCAATGATAACAGACAAAAAACAATTTGTCAGCTGAGTGTATGATTAAAATTACATATTATGTAAGTTTCTTCAGAACTTGACAGGAAAAACAACTGAAGTCCAGGACTAAAGTCGTTTTACCCCTTAACCAAATATTCTGCTGCTAATAAAAACTATACAAAAGTCGTGGATTAAAGTCATTCAGCTACTAAACGATGCCCCTTGCACACTGTAACGTAATCATGCTCTCAACTCAAAACCCCCAAAATGTGGACTTAAGTCGTTTTGCCAATTCACCGTTCAATTATTTATTTACTAATTTCATTCAATTGCTCATCTCGTTACTTCATTGGTGGAATTAATGGTATATTACACATGTGTAATGTTAAATTCAAACATATTACATTATCTTATGCTTCCAGTAAAGAATTGTCGCTCTCTACCCTAGTGTTGATGGAAATATCAGCATTCAGTGCTCCATCTTATGCTTAAATTTACCAACTGCAGAATTGGGTTAGCAAGAAAGTATATCCCATTTTCTTGTGCTTAGATTTTCCGAGTGCAGAATTGGATTAGTAAGAAAGTATATCCCGTTTTACAAAATGTGTCCAGTGACATCATAAGATGTGGAGAGAACTTTCTTAACCTTTAAATTCATATTAACTGACAGTAGATTGAGAGTCTCAAAAGAGAATACAGGGAAGATAATTGTATTACAATGTTAGTTCAAATATATGTTGTGCAAAAATTGGAAGGAAAATTAATTATGAATACTAATACCATACATACAAGTGTAATTTCACATATTGCTTTAATCAATTTAATCACTAAGGGAATATTTGAATAATTTTAAGGGAATTTAAATACTATTATAATCACAATCATGCCATGGTATGAAAGAAAAATTTCACAACCTCAAGCGGGAATTGAACCTGCGACTTCCTGTACTCCGGTCAGGCACTCTACCACTGAGCTATCGAGTTCGTCTCACGCCAAAGGCTTGGAATTATCCTTTCATACTGGCGACTCTGTTATAGAGTACTGTCCATAGTGTCTGATCTAGTCAGCACTGCTTAGCTTATCGTTAAGATGAAGATTACATTTGTATAGTTTCTTCACACCCATAAGCAGTGCTGACTAGATCAGACGCTATGGACAGTACTCTATAACAGAGTCGCCAGTATGAAAGGATAATTCCAAGCCTTTGGCGTGAGACGAACTCAATAGCTCAGTGGTAGAGCGCCTAACCGGAGTACAGGAAGTCGCAGGTTCGATTCCCGCTCGAGGTTGTGAAATTTTTCTTTCATACCATGGCATGATTGTGACTATAATAGTATTTAAATTCATTAATATGTCACATCAATGGACGTATATACGTCACCAAACATCGTAAGATGAATTTTAAGGGAATATTTATACAAATATTTGGCATTTTTTAAAACATAAAATTCTCATCCTTACAATGAAAGGGCTCAATTATAATACGATAATTATATCTTATGTTATGAATGTAGAATTACGTGATAAATCAATGTATCGAAAAACGTCAACTATTTTAGCAGTTCAGAAGACCCATTTTGCCCAGCTCTACTAGTGACAAGACATGCCTGCAACGATCTACTGTGCTTGATACAGTTCGTGCTTCACAGCATGTTTGTGTGTGTGGCACGTGTGAGATGCACATTTTATTGGTGAGGTGCAAAATATTGCCAGACAGGCACTGCTACGGAGAATTTTTCTATGTGGCACTTACCACACAGTAAGCTTTATTCTTCTCATATGTTCTATTATAAAGAATGAACAATCTACACATAATCGATATATACAGTAAAGAAATTACTAACCCTGAAAAAAAGAAATTAGATTAGAAACCAAACACAGAAGACACTGTTTATTTTATTATTACTCAAATTGGTAATCAATATCTATGTACAGCCACCCTAGGTGACGCAAGCAGTAGAGGCATGGAATTTCTCTTGGTTCAAACGGTTGTGGGTTCAAGTCCCACCTGCGGCATGGGTGTGTTAGTACTTTTTTTTATAGGAAAACTATAAAACACTGAAAAAATTAGGAAAATGGCCTTTGACTGGTAAAATTATAAAGAAGAAGAAGAAGAAGAAGAAGAAGAAGAAGAAGAAGAAGAAGAAGAAGAAGAAGAAGAAATTCAGAAAGTAAAAACTTGTTATGAGAAATGTCCTACAAGTTCGGTGCATTATTCCTGGAAGATACTTGCATCAAGATGATGGATAAAGCACCTGCTACTAAATAAAAAAAAATACTTGTCGAATGACTGCATGTTTGATAAAAAAATAAGCGTTAAATCCTTGACTTGATGCCTTGATACCCTCGATATTTGAGAATACAGACTTGACCACTAGACAATGAATGATTGATACTTTTTAGTTTTAGGGAGGGTTCTTTCCTCCCCCTATTCCCCTCTATCTCCCCCTTCCTCTCTCTTCGTTTCCTTATGGTATTAAATAATGTAAATGTAATACAAAATAAAAGAAATAAAGCTAATCATCTTAAAGATATTATTTGTGGAATAAAAAAATATTCTTCTGAATAATTTTATCTCGACGAGATATTATTTAACTAATTTTTCTCATCAGAAATAATTACTAAATTACTATAATTTGGTTTAAGAGACCATTACTTGCTTTCAGTCATCTGGTGATTGATTTATTTCTAGGATGCAATTGATAAAGTTGTTTGTTGAATGAATGAATGAATGAATGAATGAATGAATGAATAAATAAATAAATAAATAAATAAATAAATATATATATATATATATATATATATATATATTCCCCCCTCCTCCTCTCTCTCCTCCCCTCCCCTCGCCACCCCTCTGTCTTTCTTTTCGCTTCAGTGATAAATTAGACTTCCACTACATCAACGTTTATAGGATCACGTGGTATAATCCACTCCTGTTCTACGTTTTATAGAAATAGATCTATAGTGTTTTGCACCATTAAAGGTATTTTGTAACAGTACACTGTAAAATAATCCTTAAGACATCAGTGGCAGAGGAAATATATCAGAGACATTGTAACTAGCTATTCATGACACTGAAAGCATGTATTGAAGAAAAAGGACCTCTTGTAAACAAAAAAAAATTCAATAGCACCAATTATAAGGTTTGGAAATGCCTCATTAAGAAAGTGTAATATTTAAACTGATCAAGATTTCAGCCTAAATGTTCTTGAAAATCGAAATACTGACCATAAACAAACAGTGTCTTCTGAACCTCTGTTAGCTATTCTTCAGTGGTCCATTTTTTGTACCTAAGGAAGCCATGTAAAAAGCAGTACACGTAACAGACATCCCTTCACCATTTTACATCCAACTCCAACATTAAAAGGTCCCAATACTCACTTTCTGATTTGTCACAACCATTAACACGAATTTCTTCTATTTATTTTTTCACACTAGGACTGGTAAAACATTTCTTCTATTTATTTTTTCACACTAGGACTGGTAAAACAATCACAATGAAGTCACCTTTTTCCCAAATCCTACATTGGTGTCAAGTTTAATGGAAGACAACTTAAAGATCTTATCACCATTGTCCTTCATCTTGTTTGTAACATGAAGTAGAAAGTGAAGTAAAAATGAAATCATCAAAAACACGTGTGATGTTTGTTCTAATTAATGTGTCAAACTTTCACCCTTTTAAATAATTTCAGTAAAACGAAAAGGGGGGGGGGACGAATACTAGGCATCATACTAATTATGATTATTATTTTATTTAAGACAATTTCAACAGCAGGGGGTTTAATTAGTTTTCTACATGAACAAAGCGCCAGTAAATTTTGTTTGTAAACCAACTGATTTCAAAAAGAGCAAGTTTTTTAAAATGCTATAATTCTATAATAGTGAACTCCTAGCTTAACTTTCATTCTAAAGAAAATGACTGTTTAAAAATCAACTGCTCCTAATTAGGTTAGATTTCAACAGAACAAATCAAGTTGCGGAAATAAGTGTAAATGATTATGACAAGAATAGGACCATTCAAGGCTTTGCATCCCAAAAGCCAGCCATATCCCCTTTTTCATAACAAAATGGTGTATGTAGTGGATGATCAATGAAATGTTTGTCATACAGAGCTAGAATAATTCTGGGGATAGACTAATACAGATGTACAAAGCTGAAAGAAATCACAACTAAATGCTTTCTCCATAAAACGCAATAATTGTTATTCACTAAGATGATCCCAGCATGCTATTTCGAAATATTTGCCTTCAAATGTTTTGTTAATAAAATTGTAATAAGCTTTAGAACTGATTACTGTAAAAATAAAAAAAAAAAAAAAAAAAAAAAAAATACAACTTCATTCTTTATTATTGTTGTTAGAATGTGTAATCACAAGATCATATTTTTGTCACTTCAAGCCTATTAAATAAACCAAACGAATGTAAGAATATTATTTCATGCCCCAATCACTTCAACCCAACAACGGCAATACTGTAATTTATTTCAGTGAAAAGAATTAACTCAATCCCGTATTTCTGTTTCATGCTTCTGTCACAATTGAATTACTGTACATATTCGTTGAAAGAAAAAGTAACCTACTTACAAAATTAAAGAAAATTAAAGAAAAAAAAAAATGTTGTATTTTTTTTAAGCACAAAGTTTACTATAACATTATCTCATTTTAAGTAATGGACAAGAAGTGATCAAAATATCTATAGGACTGTATTTTGTGAATAACTATATTTTTAAAACTATTTCGGTGTTAATAATTTTCGACACAATACCTAAACATTATCCAATATTGGATCGTTTCATACTACATGTTTATTTAAATGGTCAAGGTAAAACATTACTTTGGATTTTTCCTATATCTTCAAATATCATAAATTAACCATTAATTTAAAAAATATAAAGGTGGTTTCTTTAAATTTACACAGAGTATAAACAATAACGAACAAATTTTCTCTCATTTAAGAGTGGTTACAAAGAAAACCAAGAATAGCAGAGGAAAGAGAAACATGATTGAAGCAACAAGATAAAATCCTCCTCCCCCCCCTTCTCGCTGTTATTTATACTCGCTTTAACATCTTTAGTCATATCGCGAGTTAATCTTTGGTTGAAATCCGAAGGCCTGTGTACTACTGTTGAGACTGGTTCTATTGTTGTGAACTAGATGGCGACTGTGTATGTATGACTGATTTGTTATGAATATGATTTCGGTGATGAATGAGGCCAGTGATTTTCTGGGATGTTGTGGCCCGAATTTCCTGGCATTTGCCTTACGGTTGAGGGAAAACCCTGAAAAACCTCAACCAGGAAATTCAACCCGATCGGGAATCGAACCCGGGCCCTCTGTGTAGGAGACCAGCATGCTGACCCCTACACCACAGAGGTGATCGACAAAATCCTTACAACTGAGTGTTTGAGTAATTCGCTGATATTTAATTAAATGTTCATGATGAAACATTATTTCAGATTATTTCCTTAACCTTAATGTACCATAAATTAACAATAAATTACCAAAATGAAGAGATGGTTTCTTTAGAACACAGAGTACAAAAAAAGGCAGAACAAATTTTCCATCAATCAAGAGTGATTACTTCTAAGACAATCAAACCTTTCAAAGAAATACAATTACAAACTCAGTGTCAGTTAAAAACAATCATTCTGCCACATTTATGGTAGAAAATGTTCTCTTTAAGTCATGACATTTTCTTTTTACTTCACGTGAAAAAAAAAAAATGTAACGAAAATCCCTACACAATTCATTTTACTAAAACAAAACATTTCATTGTAGATACTTTCAAATGCAAACAGTTTCTAGGTTATGTTACTAGCAAAGAACAGTTTCTAGGTTATGATTTTAGTCATTTACTATCAAATTATAGCCTACATGACTAAATAATTATTAATGATCAAGTTACAAAAATATTTGTATGAAACAGAAAAGAATTTAATACATACAACGAAAATCTATGAATGAGTATGTTTTCAAACATAGTACTGATTATACTCTCTCGTTCAAGGTATATTTATTATTCACAAGCTTTTACATTGCACTAATTATCATTGATTTGGCACTATTAGACCTACCTGCTATAAATCATTACTGACAAAGTCAATGACACATGCTTTAACCTTGAAGAAAAGACTATATATCTAGTCTAAAAGCCACCCACATGCTATTACTCTATCTGCCAATTATGATCAACCCATCAAACAATGCTGAAAATGTGGATATATACGACATATTTGTAGAAAATTATCACACGACATAAATTAGCTCCTACTTCAAACTATTCCAGTAAAACGTGTTTTCCAAGTTTAGTGTACTTTCACTTTCTCTAATTTTAAGTAAAAACAATGGGATATAAGCTACTGTAGGCATTGTGAGGTTAAGTACTCATGTCTTAAGAATAATGTAATAGCAATTATTCTTTATATATTCGCTAATAATCAATAATATGTAATTAATTCTTCATATTATCACAATACAGAGTTTTCGAGAGTCTTTCACATTAATTTTTCTGTAATATCACATTATCGACCGAAGTAATTGTTACAGTTTCCCTGAGATCTGATTAACATTGCAAGGATGTATTAAGAACCAAAAAGCTGTCTAAAAAATTATCCAAATTGACAAAAAATGTTAATTAATTGCAGCAGCGAAAATGTTGTTTGCTAAATTCATGAAAACATTACTGGAGAGAGATTATACAAAAGTAATTCATTCTATGCATGAAAACGAGTAAATTCGTAGAATAAATTGTCTTAAAATTAGACACTGTTGTTTTATTCTGTATTCGATAGCCCCCAATTTCAAAAGTCTTAACCATCCAATGTTATCTCTTTCATGTAGTATGCTTCAATGAACAAAGTGTGATTCTAAGAAAGTACCCTGTCTCTAAAACTGGAAGGAAAGGAATACTCTACTAAAGTATCCCATCTCTAATAACTAGGGAACGGATATATAGGTGCTAAGAAAGAGCGATTTAGGACTTTATAAAATCCAATTTAGGAATTTTCGGAATTTATATAAAATTAACAATTAATAATTTTGATTTTAGTAACTATTCCATTTTAGCTGGAATTTAAATACAATGAGTGCTGCTGAACTGAAGACTCAAATTATGTCAGTGAAAGAGACTTATGCTGATTGGTCAGTTTCATTTCGCAGAACAGGAGTACACTGACGTGAAAACTAATTTGTAAGCTCTCGTCTAACATGAACAATGTCTCCACCCCTTTTATGCTAGACGAACTATCTTCTCTCCACTTCTAAGACCAATATGGAACAAACTTGCCAGACCAGTGTTTGTCTATAAGACATACTGTACATATATTACATTTTGAACAGCATATTTGTAGTTATCTTGGCATTTTTTTCATTTTCAGTACTGGAATTTTTATTTTAGATATATGCAAAATACTAAAAAGGCATTTTTCAGGCACAAAATTAGGTTGTAGGCATTTATAGGAGTTTACAGTTCATTTAGACATTTTAGGTCTTACAGAATTTTAATAGGGAGATACTGTATACATAGGGTTGTCAACCCTCCCGTATTTCCCAGGATCTTCTGTATTTTCCCGTAATTTTTTACATTTTCCCGGCTCCCATATTTTTCTTCTCTTTGAGTACTTTTCTTCCTTATTTTTGCACAAGGTAAAAATCATTATTCTAAGCATTTGATTTTGCTGTGAATGATGATTGTTTATAGGATGAATTTTGTCGTTCAAGAGATGCTTTAAAATGTGCAGTCTTTGTGGAAGGTAATACTTGCCAGAAATGGGTTTTAATGCTGACCTGTTTAAAATCAATCAATATTATAAATTTGGAAAAACTGGCTAGTTTGTTATAAGCATACCAAATAGTAATGCTCATACAACGAGGGTATTTTCTCTCATAAATAATAATTGGACAGAAGTTCGAAATAGGGGCACAAAACATCTATTGAAATCACAGCTGCGAACTGCAGCAGACTTCAACTATTACACAAAACAAAATCTGTCTCAAAATACTCTTAATTTAAGCCTAGCTGCCGACGTGTAGAATAAAGTTGCTTTTTAGTAACTGAACAGAATAATTTGCAATTTTCTACGTGAAATTTTGTCGATTCCTTAGTCTCTCGTCTTCTGCAATCGGTACTGATGATTTTAATTTATTTATTTTGTGGTTTATGGATGGACAGTATAGAAGAACGTGTTCCAGATCTTCATCATGATTATTACACCACAGACAAGTAGGATTATCAGAAATGTGAAATCAGTGTAGGTACAATTGTGTGACAATGTGACCTGTTCTGGCTCTTGTTAAAAATGTTTGAACATGTCTAGTCAAGTTTTTGTACATTTTCAGGTAATTTGGCTTCTTTTGAACGGACTGTAAAATTGACTACTCTGGCTATTAGCAACAGGCATCTATAATGAACACCGCTCAAAATACCCCTCTTTTCTTGTGAAAAACAACAACTGAATAGACTACAGTGGATTTTATGTTGTCAGCAAACAGCTGGATACATTAAGAAGATTGATTGATTGATTGATTGGTCTCTCGTAATTCCTCCAAAAAAAAAAAAAAAAAAAAAAAAGGTTGGTAATCCTATGTAGAGATATCTGAATAACCTAAGTCTAGAACGTAGCAAACAAAATAGGTATGGAACTAGAAATACATTCCCTACTAATAAGTAACAAAATATACATTTCATTAATAACAGAAATGTATATATTTTAATAAAGTAACATTACTATTTTTCTATTAAAAAAATGTGATCCTAAAAAATATCTACTTCCTAAAAATAAGAAATATAGTCCAACCACAGTATCTCCTTTCTAAAAATAACATAATAAACAAAATATAGTCCTAAAAGTAATGTAATGCAAGTCTTAGGACCAGCTGCCACATAAGTAAATATATAGAATTAATTAATAATAATGGATAAATAAATATTTGTACGAACATGCAGTAATCTTCCTTCGATATTGATTGATTTCATGTAATAAATAATAATTATTCAAGCTCTGTATGACTTCTGGCAGTGAAGCATGATAGTAGACATGTGCTGTACAATGTGTGGCACAATACCAATCTGAGCATACATATGGAATACTGGTACTATCACTAACACTGTATAGTTATTTAAACCAATACAAACACTAACTTCACCATTATCAATTGAAGTAACTGCAACATCACAAAGCAATTTACTGCAATTAATATTAGTATTTTATTTAACGAATTTCAATTACAAAGGTTATTGTATTCTGTGAATAAATTTAACATGGACATGAAATGGCTGACAAATATTGTCTGAAGCCCTGCATCAATAACATGTCGCAAATCTACGACATGGAACCCACAGCTTTATTTCCCACCCTGAAAAAACCATGCCAAGGGTTTCAATGCCCTTTAAAACCTATCATGCTTGGCAATGAATGAACTTACGAGTTCTGCATTCAAGGCCAATTTTTAGTAGGTTATTTTTTTTTACGATGCTTTATCAACAGCTTAGGTTATTTAGCATCTGAATGAGATGAAGGTGATAATGCCGGTGAAATGAGTCCGGGGTCCAGCACTGAAAATTACCTAGCATTTGCTCATATTGGGTTGAGGAAAAACCCCGGAAAAAAAACCTCAACCAGGTAACTTGCCCCGACCGGGAATCGAACCCGGGCCACCTGGTTTCGCGGCCAGACGCGCTAACCGTTACTCCAAAGGTGTGGACTTCAAGGCCAATGTGGTGATAATTTACAGTATTCATCCTCTTGCTTAGTTACTTAACAGTAAAAGTAAACTGGAGAGCTTTATTTCTAAATCAAAAGTCAACATAGGCAAAAAAAAAAATGGCTGAGAAATTTTGCCTTAAACCCTGCCAGGAATTTATCAACAAGAGTCTTCTATCTGCTTATCTGCTAAGAATTTCATCGCATTTTAAAATCCATTTCCCTTAATCGGGTTTGAACCTAAAATACCTCAAACTAACAGCTAGTACAGTAACCACTACACCACCAACGATGATTATATGCACATCAAAGGGTATAATATTAGATGCAAGTTCGTGTATCAATGAGATTTTTTTTTATCAATATAGAAATTCGTGTACCAGTGAGATTTGTATTATGATATTAAAGTTCATGTACAAGTAAGATGTTTAACTGAAAAGAAGTGTACAAGTTGAGGTAGAAGTAAGACGTTTAATTGAATAGAAATGTGCAAGATGTTTAATTGAATAGAAGTGTACCAGTGAGATTTTTATTATGACACTGAAGTTCATGTACAATTAAGATGTTTAACTGAAAAGAAGTGTACAAGTTGAGGTAGAAGTAAGATGTTTAATTGAACAGAAGTGTGCCAGTGAGATTTTTATTATGACACTGAAGTACATGTACAAGTAACATGTTTAATTGTAAAGTAGTTTACCAGTAAGATTTTTATTATGACACTGAAGTTCATGTACAAATATGATGTTTAATTGAATAGAAGTGTACAAGTTCATGTAGAACTAAGATGTTTAATTGAATAGAAATGTACCAGTGAGATTTTTATTATGACACTGAAACTCATATAGAAGTAAGGCCTGATGCAGACTAGCATCATAAAGACGCGCGTCCAATTATTTGATTAACGCTGCGTCTGTGTCCATCTGTCCACACATAGCGTCATAACAACGCATTATTCTACGTCGATTTTGCTGTCCATATGGCCTGATGCAGACTAGCATCATAAAGACGCGCGTCCAGTGTGTACTGAACAACAGTCAACAATGAAGTGCCAGAACGCAGCAGCCAGCGGTGACGCCGCATTCTGGCAGAACATGCAACTAAATAATTAACGCTGCATCACCGCCATCTGTCTTTACCTGATGCTGCGTTCTGAGAATGACGTGTGTATTGGTCACTTAGAACAATGTACTTCTAAACCGCGCATCAATGGGCTGCTGCATCACAGTGTCCTTTTAACGCTAGTCTGCATCGGGCCTGATGTTTAAATCAATAGAAATGTACAAGTGAGATTTTTATTATGACATTGAAGTTCATGTACAAGTATGCTCTTTAATTGAATAGAAGTGTGCCAGTGAGATTTTAATGGACCTAAAATTTCGTATACCAGTGAGAGTTTTAACTGACAGATGTTCGTGTACCAGTGAGATTTTTAATAAAGATAGAAGTTTGTGTACCAGTGAGATTTTTAATCAATATACAAATTCGTGTATCAGTGAGATTTTTATTTGTCACTGAAGTTCATGTAAAGGTGAGATTTTTAATTAAACACAAGCATGTCAGTGAGATTTTAATGGAAGTACAATTTCGTACACCAGTGAAATTTTTAACTGACATAGAAGTTAGAGTACCAGTGACATTTTTAATCAACACAGAAGTTTGTGTAACAGTGAGATTTTTAATCAACATAAAAGTTTGTGTAAAATCGAGATTTTTAATCAATATAGAAATTCGTATATCAGTGAGATTTTTGTCACTGAAGTTCATGTAAAGGTGAGATTTTTAATCAAACAGAAGCATATCAGTGAGATTTTAATGGAAGTACAATTTCGTACACCAGTGAAATTTTTAACTGACAGAAGTTTGAGTACCAGTGCCATTTTTAATCAACACAGAAGTTTGTGTAACAGTGAGATTTTTAATCAACATAAAAGTTTGTGTAACAGTGAGATTTTTAATCAATATAGAAATTCGTGTATCAGTGAGATTTTTATTTGTCACTGAAGTTCATGTAAAGGTGAGATTTTTAATTAAACAGAAGCATATCAGTGAGATTTTAATGGAAGTACAATTTCGTACACCAGTGAAATTTTTAATCAACACAGAAGTTTGTGTAACAGTGAGATTTTTAATCAACATAAAAGTTTGTGTAACAGTGAGATTTTTAATCAATATAAAAATTCGTGTACCTATGAGATTTTTTACACTGTTCATATACAGGTGAAATTTTAAATTAAACAGAAACATACCAATGAGATTTTAATGGACGTACAATTTCGTATACCAGTGACATTTTTAACTTACACAGAAGTTCGTGTGCCAGTAAACATTTTTCTTGGTAAGGTACAACGCAGATTCTTCTAAATAGACTAAAATACCACCAAATTGTTTAAGTTCCAAACTAATACTGGTACTATCTAGGTTAAAAATAATTTAGATCTGGTAGAATTTCGAGTGTCCAAAAAATCAAAATAAGTGTATTCACATATACCAGTCACATTTTTTTTTAAGAACACAGAAGTTGGTGCACCAGTGAAATTTTAAATGATAAGTCCTGCTAAATTTTAAACATTGTGAAGTCTGTAAGAGTTGAGAATTGAATAAAGCAGGTATAAAGATGAATTTTTGCTTGAAGTTGACATTGAAGTTCAAATGCTTTTAGTGTACAGATGAAAGTGTTTACATGACGAAAATCTATGACATGGGACCAACAATTTTGATTCAACTGATGGAAGAAAAAATCTCAACACCCACATCCAGGAATTCATCTTTGACAACTGGGAAACGAGGTAGCCATTAGGCATTAGGCATCAAAGACAACTGCCCTTCATCCCGATCGCAGATATCTTTACATCATATAATTATTATTAGTGTTCAAAACTTTAGGTTCACTGAAGCAGCAACATATAGCAAATGTCATCCACGAAGTATGCTCAGATATGGCACGGTCCCGCAGTGGGGTGAACCAGTTAAGTGACAAACAGCATGCAATCAAGCCAGGCAGGCGCCGCCCTAGGATACCTCCTAACATCGTACGTGTCGACTAGAGCCATGAAGCCCGATGGAAACGCTATGGCGAATGAGATCCAAGCTGCCAATTCTCCATCTGACGCTTCCGAGGCCGGCAGCGACAACAGTGGTGCGAGCTCCTCACGCCATTTGGTACACAGCTCCAGCATATCGTGACGAACACCGGTGGTGCGATGTGCGAGGACCTATGTCACAACACAGAAAATCATCACACACGTGTCCACCTTATTTACACAACACGCATACAACATGATACACAATTCAGGATTTCATTTACAAGCTGTTTCAGAATTCAATATAGGCTACAAAAGAAAGTGATGAGTATTCCAGGATCCAATGCCCTCACTAAAAAAGTGTTTTCAATTATGAAATGGACGAATGTAAAGGATAAAAGTTCTGCTGAACTCATTAAAGCTCAAATACAAACTTACGAATTTCAACATTTCTTGTAAAAATTGTTTAGATATGTGAAAGATGTTAAACTGCTGAATGAAAGCAAGTGAAATTGATTCTCAAGAATTACAGATACTCATTGCAATGTAGTTATCCAGTTATGTGAACTTCAATATAGCAGTATTAAAACACATGATTGAAGCAATGTTCAGAGAACAACAGCTGCAAACTTAACTAATCATCCTTTGCTGTGAGCTCTACATATAAATGTGGTCCTATTTTTTACAAGTATAACGACACTGCACTATTCTCAACTTAAAATAAATAAAAGTAACCATACATATCTAATCTATATTATACTAATCAAATCTACCTACCTAACTTACCTAAACTAATCTATGCTGTACTATCTGTTCTAAGCCAACCTACCTAACTTATGCTACCCTACTTATTCTATGATATCTACTGCCCTTGCCTCACTTCCTGAGCTGTTTCTTTGCGGGGCGAGACGCAGAGGGGGAGAGTGGAAGGTCCTGGATACCGCATGTGCCTACTACCCTACGTTCAACACATGGGACTTTTCAGGATTTCTTTCGTCAGCTATGAAGCAAGATCAGCCATGGACAAGCGAATATATAGGCTGTCCCCTCACAAAACAAATTATGTCCTTCTCATCAATTCCTGTAACTAAATACTAATACCAGTGGTAGACTACAGTCTCTACTTGAGATTATCGACCTAATCGTGATTACAGTTATCACGTGTACACATCCGTAAACACTTTCCCCTATGGCAATGGTTCTCAAACTTTTTCCACCGTGAAACCCCTTTTAATCTAAAGTGTAACTGCGGAATCCTTGTAATAATTTATTAGTATTTAATAGTTAACAGACAAGTGAAAGCTAGTATCTCAATAATTGTTCAGTGGGACGAATGTATTTGCTTTTTAAGCTTGCAATCTGGTTTTATGGCGGAAAGTTGTAGTCTCATTTCTACTGTACTTCTGCATTTTGTCTTTTCAGTATTTTGTTTTAGTGAACATATACGCAGAGAATCCAGTGATGAAAGTGATAAGTATTGTGGGTATTTTCCGTTTTAGATGTTCATTAAACATATTGTTATTACGCATATTATTGGATTATTATTATTATTATTATTATTATTATTATTATTATTACTATTATCATCATCATCATCATCATCATCATCGGTGGTTTCATGATATTATTGATTCATATTTTCGTAATATTTATATGTTTTTATAGTAACCACTAAGTATAAAATAGCCACCGGGGCAGCCCAGTTGGCTAAGGTGCTTGCCTATCGATCCAGAGTTGCGCTCGGGCACGGGTTCGATTCCCAGTTGGGCTGATTATTACCTAGTTGGATTTCTTCCCGAGGTTTTCCCCAACCGTAAGGCGAATGTCATGTAATGTTTGGCGAATCCCTGATGCAAAATAATGTAGTAGTTGATACAATGTTGTTAAATAACCAAGTAAAAAAAGTATGGAATAAAATTTAAAATCATATAGGGATCACGGAACCTCAGAACATACTTTGAGAAACGCTACTGTATGGTAATTCAGCAGTTGTCCAGACTGAACGAAGAGTGGTCTAGTGTGTACATACATTTTAGGAAATCGTCATCAAAGGTAATAGCGATAGTGGTAACCACGATTAGAGTATCCAGTATTATAAACAGTAAAAACCCCTGCACTGGCATAGGATAATGTTTTCAGAACATGTAATATGCTCTGTGCTGCACGCTGCAGCCGCCATGCCGGTCCGGTTCAGGACGTGAGACACGGGCAATACATAAGCTACCTAACCTAATCTACATTATCTACATATGCTACCCTATCTATTCTACACTATCTAACTTAACCTACCTGAACTATCTTCCTTACCAAGCAGAACCTACCCTACTCAATAGTAAGAACTACATAAATCTAACATAATGTAAGCTGACCTAAATAAATCAAGTGTAACTATCCTAAATCAAAGTTATGGTAAGTAAATAACGCAGATTACGACCCACAAATAGAAATTGTTACAGTTGATTTTCAGATATGCTGCTATGCTATTCCTATGACATCTGTCTGGAGAATACACCAATCTTTTGGAAGCTGTATGTTGCAATTAATGTAATATTAGCAGCCTTGCATCCATCCAGCTAGACAAATTGCGCTCCTTGTGTGATGACTGATGACAGTAAACTTAATATGTGTCAATATATATGTCGAACATGGAGTAAGGCCACTACGGGAAAATACCAAAGGAGAAAGATTCGATCCAGTGCTGGGGATTGAGCCTCAGCATAGCTCGTGGTTAGAGAATCCAGTACATAGAATTGGGGATTCCGAATTCGATCCCCGGTGTTAGAGCAAATTTTTTCTCCATTAATAACCAATGGTAACAATAACTTACAATTTTCAACATTACATTTATATTCTCTTAAATATTTTTCTACATAAGTTTGATTGGAATGTAAGTTTCCTTCATAATCATATAATATATACTTAGTTTTGTCAGAATAATCTCCACGTATTAACTTAAGCTTGTGAATAAACTGACATGAAATGTTATGATGCTATGGAATTCACCAGAATCGTACTTTAGTTTTCATGCAGTAACTCTTACGTGCTCATGAATTATCGCAATGGATGCAAATAATAAACACAGGAAGGAACTTCATAGGGAATAATACACAATATATCAATCATTAATTACTTCAATATGATGCATGCATACATGTTAGCAAACATCAGACTGCCTATTAATATTACCTTGGTTTTCAGCTCCTTGAGATCAGAGAAGGATGTCACATAGGCATGTGCGTGGGTTCCGTTCACTGGAATATTGTACAGCTTGCCCGCCAACACATTGCTTGTTCCATCGAACCCGCCTGTAACAGAGTCATCAAGATTAAGTCTATCTTGGAACAATCTGTGAGCTCTGCAGTGAACGAAGTAGCAGTGGAGCAGAATTCTTCTAAGTGTGTTGGTTTCTCCTGCCACTCTCAGTCCACCATTACTGCATTACATAATCATATTTTAATAATCTCCATACCAAATGCTAATTTTACAAAAGTAGATCAGTGATGGTAAGTTACTCCTGCAAAATTTCATTTTTCATTCACTATAAATTCGCTTTTCAGAATAAGTTAATCGAAACAAGCCCACAGGAAGAACCAGAAACAAATGCACGCACGCACGCACGCACGCACGCACGCACGCACGCACGCACGCACACACACACACACACACACACACACAAATGCGCTGCATTGGGGATACACTGTAATATCTGTATTTGTGTGCGTGCGTGTGTCCGTCCCAATGTCTAGATGTTTGACAATGAAGCCATTACGCTTACTGCACTCCAATACTTTTGTAACAAGGTATCTTCTTTGTCTATAGCCACACATCTTTTAAGGTATGTATGTATGTATGTATGTATGTATTTTTTTATTTTAGTAGGTTATTTTACGACGCTTTATCAACAGCTTAGGTTATTTAGCGTCTGAATGAGATGAAGATGATAATGCCAGTGAAATGAGTCCGGGGTCCAACGCCGAAAGTTACCCAGCATTTGCTCATATTGGGTTGAGGGAAAAACCCGGAAAAAACCTCAACCAGGTAACCTGCCCCGACTGGGAATCGAACCTGGGCCACCTGGTTTCCCGGCTAGACACGCTAACCGTTACTCCACAGGTGTGGACGTATGTATGTATGTATGTATGTATGTATGCATGCATACTCGCTTCACTTTATGTGATTCGGGTTCCATATACAGCGGATGGATGGCAGGACTGTGACCCATTTCCTAGTTGTACACCACTGCAGCAGGCCACGTTGTACATGGTTTGTATCTGTTGAAAGTTATGTCGTGTACTGGGTGAGTGTATGTGTAATTGTTCGTGTAGTGTAGTGTATGGAATGGGTGATGGTGATGAGGAAGGGAGAAGGGGAAACCCGGTACCGGCACGTAGCCTACTCCTGTCGAAGAGCACCAAGGGGGCCACTAGGCTTAACGTTCCCGTCCGACAGATGAATCACTATCAACAGTGACATATGCCTTCTCTTCATATGCACTGCGAAGAGATTTGGGATTTAACCCAGGCGTATTGGTACACAATTTAGTGATAAGAAGTTGTGCAATGCTATCTCTTCTAGTCCCAAGGTAGAAATTTTACATGAAAATTTCTGACCCTGCCGGGGATCGCACCCGGGCCGCCTAGTCTGGAGGTAGACACGTTACCACAGAGCTAACTCGGCGGACCTCTTTTAAGATATTCCGTATTCATTTCTTCATTGCTGTTGCATAGAATACAGATTAGTACAATTAAAAAATAAATTTAAAAAATTAGCCAAAAAAAACTTAGAAGAAAAATATTCCTATTACAACTTTTCCGGGAAAATTTTCATCATTACTCACGAAACAGTCAACACTGAGTAGCAGCAGAGCTATCAGTTCTATATTCCAGCGTCTTTGTCCCCAAGGAAACATCCTGGTAGGAAATGATTAACACATCTGTGTTAGAGGTGGCGTGAACCCTGGGGCCATATCAGTCAGAAGGATTAGATTACATGAAGAAAAAAAAAATCCATTATCCCATCGGGAATCGAACCTGCCACCTTCCAGCTTGGTAACAAATCCTTAACCATGATGTTACCGCTGCCTTCAAGCATTTGCTGCAGTATTATAATTCTGTCAACGAACACAGAAACTTGACTAAACATATACCGGTAGCGCTAACTTGAAATACTTTTGATTCACAAATATATAGACTAGGCTGCAGTGATTTACATAACTCATTCAGCACGTGTTCAGGTTCCCAGCAGTCACCAACTACTCACAGCTCAGGTTTCTGCAGAAAAGAATGGGGCAGCATATACACACACAGCAGTAGTCACAAGGTTTGCATGCTAGCATTATAGTATGACAGGAAACCCGACACAAGCAGTTTAACATGTCCTGCATCGGGTGTGGCCTAAAAATTGTGAAGTATTTCTCAGGAAGAAACATAATTCTAATCTTGCAGCCAAATCAATTCAAAATATATTTCTGGAGACATCACGCAGGTGCCGCTATGTCTTGACTCGTAAAAGTTTATTTATGAATCTCAAGCATGCTGCTTTATATGAACCCCAATATACTTGCATTCTACTATACAAATATACTTTATTCAATTTTATGTACCATTTGCTTTCATTTTTTCGTTCTTTCTAGTTTTCGTCCTTGAATCACATATTTTATGTTTTCTGGTGTAACAAGGTTATTTCGTATTTCTTTTTACCAGTTGCTGGTTGTTTGTTCGGTTTCGTTTAATTGGTTAGTTTCCTTGTAGGTTATTTAATGACGCTACATCAACTAAGTCAGCGTTTCTCAAACTATGGTCCGCGGACCACCTGTAGTCCTCGAGGTCTGCCTTTGTGGTCCTTCAAAAAAGACAGAAGAAAAAATAAAATTCAAACGAATTGTGTATCACACTATAGCTTAAAATCTCAGAGTTTGGAAATGACATATGGTAATCGAATTTCACTTTACTTCCCATTCTACTCTCAGCAGCAAAAGAGGGATTTAAAGCACTATATACGTGGGTTTCTCGACATCTTTTCCCTGCACATCTGGCGCCGCGTCTGTAACCCAGCCAGGGACCACCCGAATTCATAACAGAGGACCAAAGTACCGAACCTTAATTCAATTTTAAAATATAAGTATACTGGCATCAAAAAATGCTACGAAAATGATCAATTTGCTTTCGAAGGGAACAAGAGTAAGGTGGTCTGCGGAACTGTTCTGACTTTAAAAAGTGGTCCCCACTTCAAAAAAGTTTGAGAAACGCTGAACTAAGTTATTTGGTGTCAATGGAAATGGTATTCCACAAGATGAGACTAAGGACTTGCCATGGGATTACATGATATTCGCCTTACAGCTTAACCTTATGATAGCAAATTTTTTATTTTATTTTAGTGGGTTATTTAACGACGCTGTATCAACTATTAGCTCATTTAGCGTCGATGAGATTGGTGATAGCGAGATGGTATTTGGCAACATGAGACCGAGGATTTGCCATCGATCATCCGACATTCACCCTACGGTGTACCCCGTGTATAGTTCCTGGGATAGCTCAGAAGTAGAGCATTCGTGCGCTAAGCGAAGGGTCCTGGGATCGATACATGGCCCCAGAACAATTTTTCCTTAAAATTATTCGAAAGAGAACTGTTTTTATGTATGGGTGCGCTTTCAGCTAAAAAGGATCATTTTTGGAGTTACGTTCTGACCAAACACCACACATATCTGGAGTCGTCTCCTCTATCCGCAACCTAAGGATGCGGACATGCCATGCCATGCCATGGTAATAGGGACCCACAATACATGGTCTAATATAGCTATCTAATGATAATAAAAGGTACTTTGAAAAAATATTTACATTTACAGTATCTACCGGTAATGCTGAATAAGACAAATTCTCGTCTCTGAAGACAAAAATACCTTGCAGGTTAGACATGCAGTAACCTAAATCATAAAAATAACTTAGCAATAACTTATAAAAGTATAGCCTGATTTGTTGCATTTCGAAGTAATCCACTGCAAACAAACATCGTGACAACATTCTATGTGAATGAAATAGTGTTCTTATCTTTATGTAAATTGTCCATCTGAACAGCCCTGTGCACTTAAACATTTAAACCCACCATAAACCTGTACTTAAAACATACAAACTTTGTGACATTACGTACTACACAATGCTAGACATAGGTTGTGCACGGAATCTATAAAATATTACAGCTTAAGTATTCAACAAATATATAGCCCGTGTATCCACAATAAGCTGTTATTCTAGTAACAAAGGACTTAAATTTGATGTTGCAATTAATTTCTTCAAGACTTTTACTGTTTTTATACTATGCTAGTTTACAACCGTTTGGAATAGCACATGTGTTATAAGTTAAAGCACCAAATCTAACAATTATTTTCATATTTCGTGTCTATTATACAGTTAAGTCAGAAAGTAGGTTACAAATCCATATCTTTGAATGAGGCACCTGAAACAATCACTGCTAAATAGCAGTATTATCTAGGTGTCAAGGTAATCGATGTGTGCACAAGTGAAACAAAGAAGCAGCAGTTGCAATGCTGCGAGTGCACAACTGTCGAGCTACAATCTGTTGTGTGATTTCTCTGAACAAAAGCATTGGCATCAAAAGACACTCAAATGCTGTTCACATATGGTGAGCACTGTCTGTCACGTCAAGATGTCTATAGTTGGGTGCAGAAGTTCTCTAAAGGGTATACAAGTATCGAACACCGGAGATTGGAGATTGTTACAGAGGCAAATGTGGAACAGTTTGACTTGATCTGAGTAGACAGGATGAAGGTGACAACAGCCACAGGTGAGTCTTGGGTGCATCATTACCAGCCAAGACAAAATGTACACCAATGCTTGGATTGAGTTGACAATAGTACACTCATGTAGAGATACCGCCATCTTGCAACTACTGCTTATTTGTTTCGCTTGTGTGCAGATCGATAATATTGCCATCTATCAGTGATAGCTTCATAGGCCTCGTTAAAAAACGTAGGTCGCTACTTCAATTGAGGTATTTCCTGAATTAACAACTTAACGTAAGTAACATCGTTTCTCCGTTTCCAGCATAAATTGAATCCTTAATAACACATCTTCCTCCTGACAAAACATTACTTCCCTCCAACAAACACATCACACTCTAAAAAACATTTTAAATGTCGTTCTGAGCAACGCTGTTATGCCAGATCTAAAATGTTTGATGCTCTGTATCTCAAATTCTAGATTTTGTATTGAGTTCTTGTTCCAGAATGTCCGTCAATGCATAACTTACTAACTCTCCCTTGTAATAGACTACATAAATATTTTCGAGAATTGAGATGTAACATTAGCGATGCAATCGGAAAATGAAAAATTTACAATCATTTAGCACGAGAGGCTGTTGCTAAGGTAACAATAGTTGTGTTGCCAACGTTATAATTGATTTTCAGCGATCCAGCCTGCTCTGAAATTCAGGTAAGATTCTCTCCACTTCCTAAAATAAATTGTTCACTTGTTTAGGCGAAATATCACTTCCCAGACTGTAGTGCTGTGACATGACAAGAATGTTATCTGCAAGAGCTGGCTATCTGCTTGCCAGATTGCAGCACACAGAGATGGCAGGACTGCTGGTCCCTTAGATTTGACCCTTCAGTGGCAGGAATCTGAGAAAATGCACTTTCGTGAAAATATAGAAATAGATTTTCGCTCCACCACAATAGGTTTTCTTTATACTTCGTAACTGTTTTTCCCTCTTTCGTAGCAATTAATATTGCTCATTCAACTCCTAATCAAAGAAATAATTGAACAGTGTCACGTTTCTACTGTATAACAATTACCGGTATTAAAAATTATTTCTAATGATCAATTTCTGTGACAAATAAAATTCAAGGGCAAATGTTCCATGTTTGTGTGCCATTACTGATGTTTCCTTTCGTAGAAACCATCACGTCAATAATGAATGCCTCGACATTAACAGTTAATATTCTTTGCTAATGTCCCGCGCCGTGGCGTCGCAGTCTAGGACTCGCGTTACGGAATGCGCGCTGGTTCGAGTCCTCACGGGAGAAGAAATTTTCTCATGAAATTTCGGCCAGTGCATGGGACCGGTGCCCACCCAGCATCGTGATGCACTTGGGGAGCTACGATAAGTTATGAAATCCGGTTGTGAATACCAGCTATAACGGCTGGGGGGATCATCGTGCTAACAACACGATACCTCCATTCTGGTTGGATGATCGTCCACCTCTGCTTCGGCATGTGGGCGTGAGGCCAGCAGCCGGCTGGTCGGTCTAGGCCCTTCACGGGCTGTAGCGCCACAGATTATTATTATATTCTTTGCTAACATTGTGTAACTGGCTGTCGGTTAATTTTCTGCAGCTAGCTTCAAGATATTCTCAATAAAATTTCAAGTGATGTCAATATACTGCATGTTATACAAGCCATAAGCTGCAGGTACGAAGAAATTAATTACTTCACTCCCAAGCCTTCGACCTCATTTATTTTTAGATAACGTTCGTTGCGTTATTATTAATATTCGTTACTTCGAAATATGAGAATCAGTCATTAGTGTAAGTGGTTATTTTGATGTACTCTTCTACAGCTTACCTACAAGAACAAGTCACTCTTAGGAAAATTGGGTTATATTGCAATATAAAGATAGACATGTTGAAAATATAAGAGCTCTGTACAAAGAAGCTGAATGATATTCAATTATAACGCACAGCATAAATCGCCATCGATCGCCGGAATCAAAGAAGCATCATTCTTGACCCCACTGTCCGTTTTGAGAAGGATGATCAACAAGCCAATAACGTTAACGATGAAAAGAAGTCTATTTACAACCCATGTATTCCTCACTTCAGTGAGAGATACAAAATGAATATTAATACATGGGAAGTGAAAGGACTTCTTTTTGGCGCTAGGGAAACTTCATTTAAGTTAACCAAAATCATTCTTTCTCTTAAATTTTCTAATGAGGACATTAACAAAATTTGTCTAATGGTATTGAGAGATTCATTATCCATTTTACACAATCACTTGTACTATGTATTTTTTTTTTTACTTCATTTCATTACTCTTCAATGTATTTTCATCTCGTGTTTCTCCGAAATCAAATTGTAATTTATTTTTAAATTTATCATTGTTCCGTATTCTCTCCGCAATCATATTGTATTTTTAATTTAACCTCTGCTTTGTATTCTGGATCCTAGTGGTCAGCCGTAGATTTCTGCCAGATGTGGAATTGTGGAATTTGTGAAGGCAGTAGACCTAGTACAAGTTTATGGGAAAGAGGTCTGAACTGGATACTTTCATTGTTGATGAAAATATATACAGAGTTTTTCACAAATAAGGAATAATGCAAATAAAATTAAAATTAACTAATTTTTACAAAAAAAAAATTCAGCTATTATTGTACAGGGTGTGACATCGTGCTTCATGTAATTAAGGATGCTCATTATTATTATTATTATTATTATTATTATTATTATTATTATTTTAATTTAGTAAGTTATTTTACGACGCTTTATCAACATCTTAGGTTATTTAGCGTCTGAATGAGATGGAGGTGATAATGCCAGTGAAATGAGTCCGGGGTCCAGCACCGAAAGTTACCCAGCATTTGCTCATATTGGGTTGAGGGAAACCCCCGGAAAAAACCTCAACCAGGTAACTTACCCCGACCGGGAATCGAACCCGGGCCACCTGGTTTCACGGCCAGACGCGCTAGCTGTTACTCCACAGGTGTAGACTTAGTTTATTATTAACTGTATTTTTTATTAATTGTGTTTATTATTATTTGTAAATATTGAGTGTAATTAGTTACCACTGCCACCGGGTATATACCCATTTGCAGTGTGAATAATTAATATATACATACACATCATCAACATTTTTAAATGGCAACATAATTATTTTTCATTTGTTTCTGAAACGTTGATATCTTATTTAGTTTCATACAAAATGTTTGGTTGCTATGGAAACAGTTCGAATTTAATTTACGTTTATTTTATTTTTTATTGCTGTAATTATTGTAAATTGTATTAATATAATTATTGTAATATATATCACTGCCACCGGATGTATACCCAATTGTAGTGTTAATACATACATACATACATACATACATACATACATTAACAACTCGGTACTGTTTTAGAGGTATGCATATTGAGTTCAAAGTGTAAACATTACAATAAAATGTATATACTTATTTGCTCTTATATTTAGCAAGTAATTGCAATTTATTCCATTCTTGCATTTCTTTAGGCCTATACACCAGATTTAATATTATGCATTACACTTATTTCCTTTGTTGCTATCGGTGTCCATTTGTACATTTATGTATTAGTTATGAAGATAAGTGTATTAAAGTGTAGGCCTTATATTAAGTAAATACATTTTATTTAATTACGCATAGTAAATTTCCTTCAATTGTTTACCCCGTTTGTGTACTCAGAAAATGTCAGTGTTCTATCTAGATGCAAAACATTAGGGGTCACCAATTAAAGTTCGAACATTCGGTTGCATGCTCTACCTTGTCAGACGTTCTCTGACCGGTCGGATATAAACAGATTGTAAGCCCTATTCTGCAGCTCTCTAGTATACATAATATGGAAACACTTGCATTTGTTTTAAACTTTTCTAGTTTCAACTATCAGTTGGTATATACAGCCATCTGTCAACAATTTCTCGACTTTTAACAAATTTCATTTAAAGGAATTCAGAGATCTACAAAAAAAATAACCATGTCTGGAATCAAACCAAAGAGTCAAAAAATAGAGGCTAGTGCCACTGAATGTATGGTGCAGTAATTACTGCGGTAGGTAGACTGCGGTGCTGTGCCTCTACGTACCAGTCAAGCTGGTTGCGTCAAGCCCCTGTCTTCCACAGGGTGATTCATGTGTGTGTGTGCATGTGGTCACTGCATTTCCCATATTGCGAAATAAGTTAATCTTCATACTTTTGACAGACATCAATAATTTGAACAAGCTTTATAAAAAGTTACAAGCTGGAACAACTTCGGTAATGTCAGTAAATGAAACAATCATGCTATTCACTCTGGAAACAAAACTCTTACAAAACTATAGAAAAGTTTTAGTGAAGTTTCTCTCTGAAAACTTTACAATGTGGCAATAAACTTGCTCAACTACACGAACGTGATCATTTAGACGAAGTGCAACTTTTTGTGCCTGGTAGTCAAGGAAAGGCGGCAGAGGGTGCAAAAAAATACCTAAGCTGTTCAAATCATGTACCAGTTAAATGTGGTACAGAATTTTTTACACGCTATACTATTCCTCACGTTTAGACAAACTTGGAAAATAGAGGGGAATACAACCATCACCACCCCGTAATCAATAGTTTATATTCAGTTCAGTATGCGCTGCCATCTCAGGTATTTCTCTCACTGTAAAGGCATGGTGAGAATGGCCAACCAATATATGCTTGTGTAAAAAGAGTAGAAATCTATGGGCCATATTCATAGGCATTCTTAGCGCGGGCTTACGGTGGATGATCAGCGAATTAACGTTTTTTCGTATTCATAAACCAGTGTTAGCGATATGATATGATATGAATCCTGTACAAGTAATCAGTCGATAGCCGGGGCTAGTTTAGCACGCTCGTAGCGCTGGCTAGCGAAATGTCTATGAATAGCACCTTATGTTACTACCAGTTTCAAAACAATAATGTGACATCACTAGTACTAATATGAATACATTATTGTCGAAGTAGCTTGTATTTGAACTGTGATTGTTATTTTAAAATAAGGTCAATATGATACATCACTTATTTATAACAACTGTCTATTATCATGGAAAAAATCAACTGTTGTAGTGATGAGGTAAAATGGTAATACTACAACAATGAGCATGAGTATCTTTTATCAAAGAAGTGATATAAAATGTTAAACACATAAATATAGAAAATTGATTACTCGAAGGAGCATAAGAAAAAGAAGCAGGAGATTTTTAAATCCATGGATTGCGCAACTACGTGTTCATTCTTTTCAATTATTTAATTATAATTAATTTTACGTTGTACTTCATTATAATGAGATGTTTATGAGAATTAAATGATACTAATACAGTATTGGAAAAATGTTTACTACCATCCTATACAACATTTTCTTTGCCTATTTGCTTTATACTTTTTCCTCTATCAACTTTCTTAAAATTCTATCGTAATCTATGTTAAAAATGGAGGACTTTGCTGAAAGAAGCAATTCTGTAACTGAAAAGACTCTTATCTCCTCCTTTACACTTTGAGTATGACAAAATGTGCTCAAAAGTTTGCATGGAATTCAAATTCAAGAGTGCAGCCATTTAAATATGGCGTAATTTGTATGCTGCCAAGTGCCGCAGAGCACTGAAACTTGCAAACTTTTTAAGAGGGCGCTACACGAGAAGATCAAGAATAATAACATATTTGTTAAAATGATTGATTATATCCATAAAAGTATTGTCGAAAACAGCCAAAGTTGGCACATTTGTTAAACACACTTTGGGCATTTCAGTGATACTTTCAAAATATACAACTTTTAATATTTATTTAAACAGTTTACTTTTTTATAGCTTCCCTTAATTTGTAATTTTGATCCTACATTTCCCCATCTCTGAAACGAATGAACCTATTGAACTTATTTTTTTTCTGCAAGCTTTTGTTACAATCTGAATAATTTATAATTTTGAAAATTTACTTACTTTTTATAAAAAACGCCCCGAGTAATCAAATGTCCAGTCATCAAATTACAATTACCTTAAATGTCCACTATCATTAAATGTCCTGTATCATAAATGTCCAAAGTCATTAAATGGTCATTATCAAAATGAGTAAATGTCCAGAGTTATTACATGCACGATATTATGAATGTCCAGAACAATATTTATCAAATATAAATTAATAATTTAACAACGAAATTTAACAATGAAATGTAAGCTAAAGTTACAATATTCTGTAACTAATTTTATTTTCTAATTTTCTTCTGCACTGAGGTCAGCATGCAGCTCCATATGATATGAAAGTGCTCGCAGATATTGTTCCAAATATTATTCTTGTCCTTATAATGATTGCATCAATGTACAATCCCTTCAATTTGCCGTTGATTTGTAATGTACTTCTTGTTTAGGGGGTGTCTTACATCCATGCGACCATAGCGAATTTGGATCATGGTATTCTCTATCTCATTGTTCTTGTGTTATGTTTTCCATAACTCTCCAAATACTGAAATAATGTCAACACAGTTTTTTCTTTATTTAGAGTAGAGATCTCACACTAAATTATTGGTTCTTTAACCACCGTGAAACATAATCTCCTAAGAATTTCACGTGGGAGGTGGAATCTTGGCAGTGTAACTTTCCGAAAGGAATGTTGAATAATCATCTCTCTGTACAGGGCTATTCCATATGAAATCGATCAGTAAAAAACCTCGCATTTTTTTATACTCTAATTTTTTCCCTATTTATAGAAGGTGCTGAGGAGAGTGCATTAGCAAAAATATACTATCGAAAGTCAAACGGTTTTCGTATTGTTGAGCGACAAATTTAGCGTATTTTATAAAAACAAGCCTCTTTCAGCGCTCAGAACTCTGGAATCATTTACTGTAGAACATTGAACGAGAGCTCATTTTGAAGCTGACTTTTTTTGTAGGTTATGTTAAGAAGTAATCCTTATTTTTATTGTATACAGAGAGACAGATAATCTGATTTTACTTACTTTTAGGCTTTTTGCCCATTTGTAAAAACGTAAAAGAATATTGAGAAAAAACCTTGCATTATTAAGAGGGATTCGGCATTGTTTGCTTAGTGGTACGGCAATAAATTTCGAGGGTATTAAATAAATTATTTTCACACGCCTAGACTTGAACGGCGCAGTAACGCACGCACTGGCCGAGAGATGATGATAAGCGAGCGCTGGGCGTCATTTTACTCCTGTGTTTATGAAAACATGTGATAAAGCTAGCCCAGCTATGCGCTACTAGATGAAACATCACGTGTTTGTCTCCTGGCCTTGCTTGTCTCGGCTAGCTCTCGTCTCACAGTCAGCTGGTTTGTTCACGCGCGTACCATTTATTTTCTTTATTTGATATCTTCAATACTTTCTTACCAACATACCATCAGTAAAAATATGTGTTTATTTGTACTTTCAATGCGGAATCTAACTACATATATTTAAAATATTTTTTCCTAGCCAAAGGCGTCTTAATGAGGGAAAGTCTAAATTTCTCCATTTCCATAAAAAGTAAGAAAATATGTTTATATGTCAATATAAACTTTTAACTTCTCAGCATCAAAATAAACCATGATTTTGATCATTGGGTGAAAGGGTTTCGGAGCTACAGCAGTTTAAAGTTGCTAATTTTATGAAAATACGATAAATTTAAATATTTTTAATTTAAACGCTATGAAGTTCTGATGCCTCAAACTTTGCACAAAGCATTGTATCACAGTTTTCTACGTACAAAAAAAGTTTCATTGTATTTAGAAATTGTAACGTCAATTTTCTCTATATTTCGGTCGATTTGAGATGGAATAGCTCACACCATACATTGGACAGTTTATCGTGTAGATATTTCTCTATATTGGACATTATGATCTGTAGACATTTCTATATACTGGACATTTTGACTTGTGGACAATTCTATATTTTGAATATTTTGTTTTGCGGACATTTCTACATATTGGACATTTGACTAGTGACCTTATTCGATTGAAAGTTTTAGTTGTGGACATTTTTGTAATGGACTTTCTGTATATTGAACTTGGAGCTGTGAACAAATTGACCTGGAATCCGTTTCATAGGTCATTTTTCAGTGAATTTAGATCACCATCTTCCGAGGCCTATTAATTACTATTTTTTTGTCTTCTTCTTAATAGATTAATTTAATAGAGCCTTTTTTCTGCCTTCTTAATAGATGAATCTAATATCTCATCAATTTCACTTCCAGTTCCTCCTGCCCTTTTAAGGCCAAAAAAATCATTATTGTTCTTCATTGTGATCAGAATAACACAAAGAGTAACCACGAATACATTGTGATGCGAAATTCACAGAACATGAATGCACATTTTATTTCAGAGGAAATTATGATTACTTCTCAAGCAAATGGCTCTGAGGAAATTACTATGCAGATCCGAAATTGCACGACAAGAACTCAAGCTCAATCATCTCAACCACTATAATTCTGCTGCAACACACAATATATCATCTGCTCACAATTATAAATTACGAAATAGAGGGGAACACAGGGAGCAACATGAAGGTCTGTAGGTCCCTACAAGAAGCAGCTGGGGTGATCAATAGCTGTTCTACTGGCGCAGGTACCTGGTGAGAACTGGCACTGCCAGGCACGCCGGGGGCAAATTAAGAGGGTGAGAAACTAACACCACAACACATTTTCATGCAGTAGCTTGTCTGACAATAGCTGTCAATGTTAAAATATGGATTTCTTTTTCACGTCAATCCAGACTTTCCCACTAAGAGCACAGTTAGGATGTGTGTTAGCTTGAGGTTGCCACCTACTGCAAGTTCATGTATCTTGAACTTTGATCATTCATAAGTTGCATAACTGTAGTTAATAAAATCAGGGTTCAAGCACTGACGAACAAATACTTGAAAAAATTCGCACTTCCCACGCACAAGGTTAACCTGTCAAATCTCATGCCTACTTACTTACAAATGGCTTTTAAGGAACCTGCAAGTTCATTGCCGCCCTCGCATAAGCCCGCCATCGGTCCCTATCCTGTGCAAGATTAATCCACTCTCTATCACCATATCCTACCTCCCTCAAATCCATTTTAATATTATCCTCCCATCTACGTCTCGGCCTCCCTAAAGGTCTTTTTCCCTCCGGTCTCCCAACTAACACTCTACATGCATTTCTGGATTCGCCCACACGTGCTACATGCCCTGCCCATCTCAAACGTCTGGATTTAATGTTCCGAATTATGTCAGGTGAAGAATACAATGCGTGCAGTTCTGCGCTATGTACCTTTCACCATTCTCTTGTAACTTCATCCCTCTTAACCCCAAATATTATCCTAAGAACCTTATTCTCAAATACCCTTAACCTGTGTTTCTCTCTCAAAGTGAGAGTCCAAGTTTCACAACCATACAGAACAACCGGTAATATAACTGTTTTATAAATTCTAACTTTCAGATTTTTTGACAGCAGACTAGATGACAAAAGCTTCTCAACTGAATATTAACAAGCATTTCCCATATTTATTCTACGTTTAATTTCTTCCCAAGTGTAAATTATATTTGTTACTGTTATCGTACAGGACAGCGAAAAAGCAGAAAAATTAAATTCCTATTATGCCACTGTTTTTGGGATGAGGACAATAGTACCACACTTAGCTTCTGTGGAAAATACGGGTCAGTTTTCTATCAAGCCTAGGGACATAAGGAGAAGAATCTCTAAATTGAAAACTCATAAATCAGTAGGACCTGATGGTATCGCCGGAGACGTACTAAAATTCGGAGGGGAAGCCATGATTCCTTATCTAGTGCGTATATTTGAAATATCAATTAACAATGGTACTGTCCCGCGAGATTGGAAAGATGCAATAGTGGTGCCAATTTATAAGTCAGGGTCTCGCTCAGATACAAAAAATTACAGACCAGTCAGCCTCACCTCTGTGGTTTGCAAACAGATGGAACATTTGATTTCAGCTTATCTAAGGCAGCATTGGGATGACTCAAATTGGTTATATAACTGTTAGCATGGATTTCGGGGGGGGGGGGGCTATTCATGTGAGAGTCAATTAGTAACGGTATGTCAGGATTTAGAAGACGGAATAGATTCCAATAGCCAAGTAGATGCACTTTTCACGCGCATTTGATGTAGTCCCACACGATATATTGTTGGTTAAACTACAATCAACGGGGATTGACTTCAGAGTGCTCCAGTGGATCAAGGAATTTTTAACTTGTCGCACTCAGAGAGTACGGGTAGGGGAGGAATTATCGAACCCAATTGAAATTACTTCCGGGGTCCCGCAGGGGAGTGTCTTGGGGCCTCTTCTATTCTTGGCTTTTGTAAATGATCTGCCAGTTAACATCTTGTCTAGGGTTCGCTTATTCGCGGATGATTGTATGGTATACAGGGAAATAAAAAGTCATGAAGATACTAATTACTCTTCTCCAGAATGACCTCAATAGAATAAACGATTGGGCAATAGCCAACAAAATGAAAATAAATTCTCTAAAGAGCAAAACCATCAGCTTTACAAGGAAAAGAAATAAAATAGTCGCATCGTATACATTAGGGGGCGAAACCATTCCGGAAGTTAACAAATGTAAATACCTCGGAATAACATTTAGCAGCGATCTCGGCTGGGGGGAACACGTTACGAACACAGCGGGAAAGGCATGGAGAGCGTTACACTTTGTGATGAGGGTACTAAGAAAAGGTTCTGACAAATCCAAAGAGATTGCATATAAATCACTAGTACGTCCAGTAATGGAATATGGTGCTGCATGTTGGGATCCTTACAGATTAGAACATATTAAGACACTGAAAAAGATTCAAAAACGGGCTCTTAAGTGTTGTCCGAAAAATTCACCATTAAAATGGGACACACTCACGGACATGAGAAAGCGAATTCGATTATGCGCACTGTTCAAAACATACAGAGGTGAGCCTGCCTGGAGAGAAATAAAAAATAGGTTGCAGCCGCCAAATTACTCTTCAAGGATCGACCACTGGAAAGTTTTCTTTTCTCAATCGTACTGTCAGGGACTGGAATGCTTTACCTGCAGACTTACTAAAGGCTTTACCAACAACCAAAAAAGCATTTAAAAATAGGCTTAAGGACCTCACTAATAGACGGTAATTATACACAGTAGTTAAAGGGTGTAAATGATATGTTGTTATTGAAGTGATGTATCAGTGAAGAATTATGTTGTGTCAGTGAAGTGTGTTGTATCAGTGAAGAAGTATGTCGTGTCAGTGAAGTGTGCTGTGTAAGTGAAACGTGTTTCTGTCAGTGAAGCTTTATAGTTTATAGTGGCAGTGCAAAGAATTTGAACAGTGAAATGTTTTTGAAGTGTTAGTGAAATCAGGATAGAATCTGTGAAATGTGTCGTAGTTCCAGTGCAGTGAGTGAGTTGACAGCGAAATGAGTGTAATGTTGAAAGGTACTTGTGCAGATATGAACATATACTCGTGGGTTTTAGTTCGATCTTAGTTTTAAGATACAAATTAGAATATTTCAAATGTTATTTTAAGTGATCGTTTCATTTAATTTAGTATATTCCCTGTTGTTGTTATTGTTATTATTATTATTATTATTATTATTATCAGGGAACGGATTTATATGGACTAAAAATATATGAAATATGTAAATATATATGTAGTTATTTTTACCAAAATATGGAATTAAATATGGATTTTTACCAAAATATGGAATTAAATATGGACTTAAAATTATAAAAAAATGACTATGTACGTTAAATATTGGTACATTTTAATCAAACTAAACAAAAAATATAATGGACGTACCTTATCTTCCAATGTAGTTTCAACAAAACACAATTTTTATTGTCTGTTACCATAACAATAGGTTACAAACATTTCTTTCAAGTGCTGAAAAGTGAATCTTCTTCTATTGTCTCTGAGGATAGATTATACTGACTAAAAGAGCGTTCGACGTCACAAGAAGTAACTGGTACATAATTCAATTTCACAATGTCTGCTGGGGATAAGTCCAAGTTAATCTTCACTGTTGATTCACCACTCATCACAGCAACAACCTTTTGTAGTTCTTCATATCCAGGGTTTTTTGAAAGTACAGTGTCCACCTTAGCTCTTACTGCATCTGCAACTTTACCTCTACCACGATTCAGTTGTTCCACAGTACTATTTATAATTTCAAAACTTTCAGATAGTGAAAGGTGCCTATTTTGGAGACTTTTGAGCGTTTTTATGATGCATGAAAATGTATGCTGAATGTGAGCTAAGTCATTCTTCACACTTATGTCACAGGTAACTGTTTTCGCAGTATCAATTGAGACTGCATCTTCAGAGTCCAATGCAAGGAGAACATTGTTAATAGAGACTATATGTTCGGCATAATATTCAACTGCTTCTAGCCATGTACCCCATCTAGTTAAAATTGGCTTTGGTGGCAATGGAATTTCAGGGTACATTTCTTTCAACACGTTAACTCTACTGGGAGCTTTGAGAAATACTTTTTTCACTGATGAAATCAACAAATCTACTTTAGGGAAATTGTCTCTGACCACTTCTGCCACACGATGAAATGCATGCGCCACACAAGTAAAATGAGTCAATTTAGGATATACAACAGATAATGCTTGTCCAGCTTTGACCATATAAGGGGCAGCATCGCTAATAAAGAATAACACATTATCGTACATAATACCCTTTGGCCACAGGATACCCATAGCTTCGTTGAACAGTTTAACTATAGTTTTGTTATTGCACTTTTCTAGAACATCACAATGTAAAAGAATTCGTTCAGAATATTGTTCACTTAACAAACCGATAACTACATTACCAACAAGTCTACCTTCTTTGTCGGGAGTCTCATCAATGGAAACCCAAATTGAACTATCTTTAATTTCATCTCTTATCTTCTGTATTGTCTCATCGTAGATGGATGGAGCATACGTCTTCCTAAGTGTTGACTCATCCGGGATTGTATGTTGAGTATATTTTTCAAGGAATTCCCTGAAGACCTTATTCTTTAGTTTGTAGAGAGGAATATCAGCAGAGATGAGAGAACGGCACAGGTCGATGTTAAACTCAGATCTTACATTCGATGTTGTTGGTTGTGTTAAAAACAATTGTCTCTGCTTGGAATTTAGTTGTTTGTTGGCCTGATGTTTACTAGTTGTAATGTGTTGTTGCACCAGGAACTTTTGTGTAGATGATACTGCACACTGACACAAATTACAAAATAATATTTTATTGTCAGTTGATAAACCATCTTCTTTAAATTCTGAAATGTAACTTGTTAGTTTTGATTTTAAATTGACTGAATGACGTACTTTTGGCATATTTACCGTCTTTATAGTATGATTTACAAAACTGAACCTATGTGTACTCTGACTGGCATTTAACTGTTGAGCTGCACAACTGAAGTCTGTTAAAAATTTTAAATTAAATTAATACAGTTTTGTAACTTACTTTCCCATTGTTGATAGGACTGCTAATTTTCAAATAACTCTGATGTTAAAGGGATTACTGAACATGTGTTTAAATCTCTATTGTTGAAATGTATTTTTAAAAGTTAATGGAATTTTGTTTTGTTTTATTGTTAAACCTAATATAATATGGACTGTTTTATATGAAATATGGAAAATATATGGAAATTAACGAAAATATGTACTAAACTCTAAAATATGGAAAAATATGGAAAATAAAAGTAGGATTTTTCAACCCTACACATTGTGAAACATAAAGATAATGCAAAATATAAATTATATTAGCTTTATAAGTAAATATGTATTTACATATAAATCCTTTCCCTGATTATTATTATTATTATTAATTGTATTTTTAATTAATAAGTTTATTATTGTCATTATTGAGTGTAATTAGTTACCACTGCCACCGGGTATATACCCATTGCAGTGTGAATAAATACATACAAGATATTTGAATTTTCCCACCTCTTCGAAGAATAAATCTCCAATTTTTATGTTTCCATTTCGTACAATATTCTGGTCACAAGACATAATCTTCTACTTTGTCTTTTCGGGATTTACTTCCAAACCTATCACTTTACTTGCTTTAAGTAAAATGTCCGTGTTTTCCCTAATCGTTTGTGGATTTCTCCTAATATATTCACGTCATCTGCATAGACAAGAAGCTGATGTAACCCATTCAATTCCAAACCCTGTCTGTTATCCTGAACTTTCCTAATGGCATATTCTAGAGCGAAGTTAAAAAGTAAAAGTGATAGTGCATCTCCTTGCTTTAACCCACAATTAATTGAAAAAGCATCAGATAGAAACTGGCCTATACGGACTCTGCTGTAAGTTACTGAGACACATTTTAATTAATCGAATTAGTTTCTTGGGAATACCAAATTCAATACGAATATCATATAAAACTTCTCTCTTAACCGAGTCATATGCATTTTGTGAATGCCTTTAATACTAAATAATATATAGAGACATTTAAGCACATATAAAATAAAACCAAAGTAAAAATTACGTGAGACAAAAATCAAGTTGATAATAATGTGATATTAAAACATAGAAGTTCCGTATTATGGTATACCCACCATCTAACACTAGTGCTGCCAACTTTTCTTTATGGAAAACCGGACACAAAATAATATTTGTAGAAAGAGGGAGATGTGAATCAATATTTCCAGTGCCACATTAACATTAGTAGCGAATGTAGTATATGCTATTGTCCATCCAAATGGTTATATCGCAGGGTTATCGAAAAGGGCGAAATCACGTGATTTATTTTCTTTATCTGGTTATTTAACGACTATTTAGCGTCGATGAGAATGGTGATAGAGAGATGGTATTTGGCGAGATGAGGCCAAGGATTCGCCTTAGATTACCTGACATTTGCCTTGCGGTTGGGGAAAACCTCGGAAAAAACCCAACCAGTACTCAGCCCAAGCGGGAATCGAACCCACGCCCAACCACAACTCCGGATCGGCAAACAAGCTCCTCAGGCGACTGAGCTACACCGGTGGCTGACAATTACTTACAAGGCCCTTTTCTTTGAATAATTTTACACAGTTGTATAATATTACATAGATTTCCAATTCCGTACATCAAATATTTTCAGGAAAGAGCTATGACTGGCCTAACAGCCCAGCCACTAGCTTTTGCCAGCAGAAAGAGGTGGGGGTGGGGGGGGGGGGGTAAACGAGATGCTATATGAACAGACGCACAGTAGTAAGGGCCCCGCGTTTTCATGGCCCTGAATAGGAAATAAAGAATTAAATAAACAAATTGAAAATATGAAAATGTTTGTGAACTGTCTGTTGAATCCAAATTTATTGAAGGGAAAAGAGAAGTAAATAGAGTAAATAAACACTTTTGCACTTAGAATTTGTCATTTTAAAAAAGAGTAACTTGAAATAGCTATATAATCTTGTATAGCATTTCCGTCCAAAAAAAAAAAAAAAAAAAAAAACGATAAATCGCGTCCGGATATCGAACAACAGACAGTAAAATCGAACTGACCGGACAGTTTGTAAACTACATCATTAGTGATATGTGAAATATAACAACATATTTCGGTCAATATAGAGTATCCACCAGCCACTGAACGAATACTGCACACTTTTATCACTGTCAATGTGGCGCTATAAACAAATTTTCAATACTTTTATCACAACCACAACACATTGCAATTCTTATTGTACTCTAGGCTATATAGGGTAAACATTGGTAATTTCGTGGCAGTGGTTATTTCGTGATACTTTTTCTTTGCTCTTTTGTGAACTAACCAATGGTGTTACGAGATCCAAATTTCCGCCAAGGGATTGCATATGTTGCCCAGTTTCCAGAAACATACAGCTAAGCTTTGTGTGACTATTGTAGTTGCTTCAGTGAGCTTGTATGTTTGGAGAGAGCAAGTTTGCGTCGACTTCTCAGGCATACAAATTTTGTGTATGTTTGTAATTACATTACACGGTTATTACCAGGGAACGGATTTATATGGACTAAAAATATATGAAATATGTAAATATATATGTAGTTATTTTTACCAAAATATGGAATTAAATATGGATTTTTACCAAAATATGGAATTAAATATGGACTTAAAATTATAAAAAAATGACTATGTACGTTAAATATTGGTACATTTTAATCAAACTAAACAAAAAATATAATGGACGTACCTTATCTTCCAATGTAGTTTCAACAAAACACAATTTTTATTGTCTGTTACCATAACAATAGGTTACAAACATTTCTTTCAAGTGCTGAAAAGTGAATCTTCTTCTATTGTCTCTGAGGATAGATTTATACTGACTAAAAGAGCGTTCGACGTCACAAGAAGTAACTGGTACATAATTCAATTTCACAATGTCTGCTGGGGATAAGTCCAAGTTAATCTTCACTGTTGATTCACCACTCATCACAGCAACAACCTTTTGTAGTTCTTCATATCCAGGGTTTTTTGAAAGTACAGTGTCCACCTTAGCTCTTACTGCATCTGCAACTTTACCTCTACCACGATTCAGTTGTTCCACAGTACTATTTATAATTTCAAAACTTTCAGATAGTGAAAGGTGCCTATTTTGGAGACTTTTGAGCGTTTTTATGATGCATGAAAATGTATGCTGAATGTGAGCTAAGTCATTCTTCACACTTATGTCACAGGTAACTGTTTTCGCAGTATCAATTGAGACTGCATCTTCAGAGTCCAATGCAAGGAGAACATTGTTAATAGAGTCTATATGTTCGGCATAATATTCAACTGCTTCTAGCCATGTACCCCATCTAGTTAAAATTGGCTTTGGTGGCAATGGAATTTCAGGGTACATTTCTTTCAACACGTTAACTCTACTGGGAGCTTTGAGAAATACTTTTTTCACTGATGAAATCAACAAATCTACTTTAGGGAAATTGTCTCTGACCACTTCTGCCACACGATGAAATGCATGCGCCACACAAGTAAAATGAGTCAATTTAGGATATACAACAGATAATGCTTGTCCAGCTTTGACCATATAAGGGGCAGCATCGCTAATAAAGAATAACACATTATCGTACATAATACCCTTTGGCCACAGGATACCCATAGCTTCGTTGAACAGTTTAACTATAGTTTTGTTATTGCACTTTTCTAGAACATCACAATGTAAAAGAATTCGTTCAGAATATTGTTCACTTAACAAACCGATAACTACATTACCAACAAGTCTACCTTCTTTGTCGGGAGTCTCATCAATGGAAACCCAAATTGAACTATCTTTAATTTCATCTCTTATCTTCTGTATTGTCTCATCGTAGATGGATGGAGCATACGTCTTCCTAAGTGTTGACTCATCCGGGATTGTATGTTGAGTATATTTTTCAAGGAATTCCCTGAAGACCTTATTCTTTAGTTTGTAGAGAGGAATATCAGCAGAGATGAGAGAACGGCACAGGTCGATGTTAAACTCAGATCTTACATTCGATGTTGTTGGTTGTGTTAAAAACAATTGTCTCTGCTTGGAATTTAGTTGTTTGTTGGCCTGATGTTTACTAGTTGTAATGTGTTGTTGCACCAGGAACTTTTGTGTAGATGATACTGCACACTGACACAAATTACAAAATAATATTTTATTGTCAGTTGATAAACCATCTTCTTTAAATTCTGAAATGTAACTTGTTAGTTTTGATTTTAAATTGACTGAATGACGTACTTTTGGCATATTTACCGTCTTTATAGTATGATTTACAAAACTGAACCTATGTGTACTCTGACTGGCATTTAACTGTTGAGCTGCACAACTGAAGTCTGTTAAAAATTTTAAATTAAATTAATACAGTTTTGTAACTTACTTTCCCATTGTTGATAGGACTGCTAATTTTCAAATAACTCTGATGTTAAAGGGATTACTGAACATGTGTTTAAATCTCTATTGTTGAAATGTATTTTTAAAAGTTAATGGAATTTTGTTTTGTTTTATTGTTAAACCTAATATAATATGGACTGTTTTATATGAAATATGGAAAATATATGGAAATTAACGAAAATATGTACTAAACTCTAAAATATGGAAAAATATGGAAAATAAAAGTAGGATTTTTCAACCCTACACATTGTGAAACATAAAGATAATGCAAAATATAAATTATATTAGCTTTATAAGTAAATATGTATTTACATATAAATCCTTTCCCTGGTTATTACTAAAGGTAAGCATATGATATTTGGTACAAAGATTTATTGTATCTTCATGAAATTTTAGGAAATGTTTTTGGAATTTTAGATACATCTGTAGTCGCCATATAGGGTTAGCTTTACTGATAGAAATCTTAGCTGTTTGAGGCGAAATTTTGTTGAGCATTAAGTGTTACAATTTTTTAAATAGTATAAAATGTATTACGATAGGAATTTTAGAAATCTTAAGACAAGATGTGATAACAAAAAAAAGAAAACGGAGACGCAATGGGTTCAGTGTAGCTTCTGTTTGATTTGTTATCATGCTAAGTGTCAATGATAAGTGCTAGATGACTTGCAAGAATTGTAACAGAAGATGGAACATGGCTCCACCATTTTGGACCGGAGACAGAGGCAGACAATGGAGTGGCATCATGCAAATTCACCAAAGAAATAGAAATTCAAAAGTACACCTTCGGCAGGAAACGTTATGGCTACTGTGTTTTTCGATTCAGAAGGACTCTTGCTTGTGGACATCATGCCACATGGAACCACCATTAATTCTGCCGGGTATGTTGCAATTCTCAAGAAACTTCAAGTTCAACTGAGTCGTGTTCGACGACAACGGGAGAAGCAGGATGTTCTGCTATTGCACGACAACGCACAGCCATATGTCAGTCACAAGACCACAGACCAGATCAGAAAATTCGGATAGACAACACTGAAACAACCGCCTTACAGTCCTGAACTGGCACCGTGCGATTACCATCTCTTTGGTAAACTGAAGGATCCCTTCGCGGAACGAGGTTAGAAGATGACTCCCTTGTGCACGCTGCTAAAGAGTGGCTCAGACATGTCGGTCCAGACTTTTACCGTGCTGGTCTACAGGCCCTCGTTCCTAGGTTACGTAAGGCAATTGAAAGGGACAGGGATTATGTGGAAAAGTGACATTTTGTCCCTTAAGGATGTATCTACATTCTGTGAAAATAGCAAAGCTGTAGGATAAAAATATAATTTTTAAACAAACGTTTTGCATTACTTTTGGAGTTACCCTAGTAATATAGGCAGTAATATAGGCTATAGTAAAGTCCGTAATAAAAGTGTTCACCCATTCAGGGCAAAGAAGATCCCTTTTCAATTTCAATTTTTACTTTGATTTCATTCTTATTATGTGTTGATATGTATTTCTATGTTTTCTTGCTATGAATATTAGACTGAATTACTATGTTTGAAGTCTTGTAACAATAAATGAGAATTTCATTTGACTTCAATGAATTTTTCCACAATTCTTCTACCTCTCACGAAATTATCAATGCAATATCACGAAATTACCAAGGTTATCACGAAATAACCAACCTTTCAGCTTAAGTTGTAAAAGTGGTTTTTGGCACATATTCAAGAACGTATCTAATCTTTTATGTCTCCAGATTTGTACAGCAAGTTATCGTCTTTTAGATGAAAAAATCGGAATAAGGATATATTTACACATTTGCATTTTAAATTAGTTTTCATGAAATTATCACGAAATTACCAATGTTTACCCTATAGGAGTATTACATTAACACATCTAATGTATCACAAGACATAGACAGAACGAACTAAATGTAATTATTATGAAAGTCGCCATATTTTCTTCCTGGAATTACGATCCACTTCCACTAGATGGCTACCGACACAAGCGCAGGGCCGGCAATACATGCAAACGAAGTTATACTAAATGTGAGGAATGTTACTACAGGTGTGTAGTATTATGTGACAGGTTAGGTTAGGTTAGATTAGGTGTGTATTATGTAACAGATTAGGTAATATTTGATTAGGTTTCTACGTCCGCCATTACGTTAGCCAGAACTGACATCATCAGTGAACAAAAATCACCAGGCTTTGAAAATCCTGCACAGATTCGTAAATGCAAGGCATAACAGAAGCCTAAACTAACCTAACTTAACCTGTCACAGATTCGTATATGCAAGAACTACCGTTCACATTTAACACCTCAGACGTCACTTCTTTCAACTAGCACAACGAACTGATTACTGCACCGATTTAAAAAATTGTGTTCGTTGATGACTATTGATACTTTGCTTTCACTGGTTAATTGTAAATTTAGCTTCAGTCGAAAATAAAATTGCCGTTATTTGAAATAAATACCGGTACCTATTATTGTTCTTTTCGCGTGTATTTTAAATTTCATCTCAATATTCATCCATTCATTTAGAGTGTTAATATAATGTTAATTTATTGTCATATTTTACAAACTCTAGACATTTTTCTGCACCCATTCTGGTCTTTCTCCTTTCAAAACTTTTTAAATACGAGACGGTCCCAGATATAATGCACACTGCGCATGTGCTCACATATCCGTGAATATGCGTAGTTGTCATTTTTTGCGTTAATAGTGAGAGTTATTTCGAACGTTTCTGTGCAAGTTCAACCGAACTGCTTAAAAATTGTTTTGTGTATAAGCGATTGAAATGGACGACGAAAATCAGACAGGTCATTTCACTGTTTTAGATCAAAGAACCTTCACTGAAATGGAAACTTTACGTAGATGTGCACCGCCTGAAATCCATGAATTGCTTCGAGAGAAGTGTGTGATGACCAGGCTTCGAGACTTCGGACCCGATAGAGCAGTCCAGTGGGAAATAAGCATAACAGCGCACAGTGGTTCATTTTCCCAATTTCTTGGCCAAAACCTCTAGAGATGTTTGAATTAATTTGAACGTAACAAAGTTGAAACAAATCGTAAAAGTAACATAATTAAGAATTAAATATCGAGTAAATTCACATAAATAGCTATAGTATATGCTTTTTTTTTGCGTGGATGACCATTTCATTGCTTCTTAGAGTATTCAAAGTTACAGTCTATTTTATCTATATACATGAATCTATATATAATGTGTGTATAGTACGGTAATTATTTCATTCGCTAACATCCTAGTCTGCGGAGATAAGGGAGTCATCTTGATCAGAGGTCTGAGTGGACACACCTAAATGTGTAGATGCATCTGGAGCTGACAGAAGTGACATTACATCTGCAGACAAATGCTTCAGTTTCTTTCTTGGGACTTTCAATATTCTTTGTGAAGTATGGTCCAACAATGCCTGCAGATCAGTTTCAGCAGACTTTTCTGTTATTTGAATGGCATTGGTATCGGAATAGCATGTCTTTCGTGCTTCTGGCACCGTTCTGTATTGCTGGAAAATGTAGGCGATGGATTTTTAGTCTCGGACCTAATCACGTTATAATGGAATTTTGTTAATTTAACTTCAACTAGAATGGACAATGCTCTGAACTTAATTTATAAGCTTTTCTGCATGTTGACGTACTGATTGGTGTTGAAAATTGTACGTCTTTTATTGCAGCAGCAGTAGTAACAATCTCTCCTGCTTCACGAAGACTCATTTGTGTGGCATATACGAGTTCTGAAGGAACTATGTTTTGTCTTAATCCCTGTGCTTTTCATCTTTTATAACGTTCACCACTTTACTAAATTCTAGTAATGGACATTCGACTCTCTATTGCGTTTCAGTAACGCATATTGGAAAACTCGTAGATTTTCAAGCCATTTCTTATTCTGTGGTAGGAATCTTTCAACTGTCCTACTTGACCATTGCCATCTGGTTCTAAAATTATATATTAAATGTTTTAACACATTCTTTAGTTCTTCGGATGATGTTGCAGGGGAATCGGTTATGATTCTAATGCGTTCTCTTAAATAATCATACTTTTCTTCAAAATTAGATTATGAATGTTCCTGTAGTATAGTAAACAATTCACGCTTAGTGAGGTTTATGTGATGACTTTCATATCCTGAAAGGAATTACAGAAATAATTCAAATTTTAATAAATTGATGAAGGATTAATATACGACACAACAATTTTTTGTGGCAACGTATTTTATAGGTAAGCAAAATGAAATAATGCACAAGAAAGCTAGAGGTTTCACCTATTCTTTGACATTGGAACCAAGTCTCTCGACATATTTCTCCTATCGTGACACGTTTCAGTATACCTCGTTCATAAAACTGTTTTTTGGGCGTATAGCTACCTGCGCTGGACCGATTTCACTTCTTCATCCGAACCGAAGCGTTGTCCTAGCAATTTCTTCATTGGTCCGAAGAGATGAAAGTCAGACGGTGCAAAGTCTGGACTGTAGTGTGGAGGATTGCCGCCTTAATGATGCCTCTGACATAGGGTGGTGTTGCAGCAGTCACTGGTCGGCCGGAACGTGCTTCGTCGGCGGACTTCTTCGAAGAACTTGCACCACCTGGAGATGTTGCTATGGTCCAGACAATCAAGCGCCATACACCTCCAATATTTCCCTGTGGATTTCACTCGATTTTTTTGTTTTTCGCAAAAAAATGGACTACACCTCGCTGCCCTTCACAAGTGAATGATGGTAGAAAACGCGTAATTTTTACTCAGTAGTTACAGCTTATTTAGCCAGGGTGACATCCAATCGAATCATTGCTGTATGTAGTGCAAGATTCAAACTAACTATCTCCCAAATTTGGACGTCCTAACCAAAATAGTATTCCGTTAAATAATTGTTGTGTGTTACTTTCCGATCCTTCCTTGTATTACAACGCAAAGACGCAGTGCGCACTTCAAAACTAAATTCGAGCTAGTGGGCCCAGTGGCAGTTGGGGGCAGACTTTCTTTATTGGTACCTGAAAAGCATCCTCATAGGTATGATTCGTAATGAGTAACTTGACAGGACCTCGCAGGACCGATAACTTTTAACCTCCGTGAATCTGCCGCTTTCACATTTTCAACCACAATCAACATGACTATATTATTTAATATCTAAATGCCGTTAGTTAATTAAGTAATAAATTAAAGCTATGTTCAAATATTCTACACACCTCCAGGAATCGAATCCATGCTTCAGCTTTTATTTTCACACTTATACCACTTATTTATAACACTTCAAAAACGACCTTTCTTTCACCATGCAAACTCAGCAACTGCATTGTCCAAGAGAGTCGCATTTTCAGCCATGTATTTACAAGCACAGGACTGGAGATGGAAGATAAGATATACGATGTCTACATGCCCTGTCCTTCCTCTTCAACTTAAGACAACCACCAACCCTCCCCTATATGTTTCAGTTTTGGGGTTTTGGCCAGGAATTCGGGAAAATGAACCACTGTGCAGCGTACTGAGTATAGTGGTAAAGCGTACAGTGGGTGGGGGTACTGTAGAATGAATGCCAACAAATACACAAAGGAAAACGCTCTGGATTTGAAGATTCTGACGAATAATTTCGTTTTCATACAAACTGTGTCTGAAACTATTACACGGTTAGAAAAGTCAGAGCAAGATATGCCGGAAGCCCTCAAATTAATTTAGAAAATGATGCAGAGAATTAATGAGACCTCAAGTACACCGGTTACTGAACGTGTAAAACAGAAGTGGAAATCAATTTTATGTAAAAATAACGGATATGTAACATTGTGCAACATAAACAGCAAATTAATGGACATAGAGTACCCGAGAATAAAGGGCTGTCTCTTAGAGACTTCAATGTTGTTAGGTTTTTTCGTTTTGTTCCTATCACGTCATACGACGTAGAGCGCAGCTTTCCACAGTACAAACTTTGGCAGATAACCGAAAAAGGCTTACGTTTGAGACACTGAGAATGTATCTTGTAGTACATTGCAATTCGGTACTGTAACTACACTTCCTAAAGACGACCAAAAGGATAAATGAAGAAATTAAAATTGTTACATGCTTATTTCCATCATTAAGACTGTATAATTAAACACAAATGCTTATAAAAGACAGGAGAATAAATGCTTTTCACATTCTTCTGACATTATCATTGTGTAATGTATATTTACTTTCAGAATGTACATATGTATGTGTATCTCCATACTACCGTACTCTACTCTAAATAGCAACGTTGTTACCTCAACACATCTCTATCTACCTGCAGCGAGTCAACAACCTATAGTGCATGCACAGTAAACTTATTGTATCGGATCCAAAGTCTCGAAGCCTGGTGATGACTAGTAGACCGTAGTATCATTTCCCGATGATCTCGACGTTTCCGTGAAGGTCGTATTGTTACATAAGGTAACCAACGCACTTCGGCTTTCCCTCTTCAAAATTTTCTAGAGCTCTTTCAGTGGAGTACCGTAACCCAGAGTTAGACAAGTGGCCAACAGGCTTGGAGCTCACATATTCAGTTACTTCCAGCCCCGAACCCTTTGCATGGACGCGTTTTGCGTACCTTTTAAATTTCTCCTCCCACTTCTCCTCTTTCAATTAAATTCAATGCGAGACCTAAGTCATCTCCGGACATCACTGTAGAGGTCATTTTTAGTTGGTTATTTAACGACGCTGTATCAACTACGATGTTATTTAGCGTCGATGAGATTGGTGATAGCGAAGTGGTATTTTGCCAGAGATGTGGCCGAGAATTCGCCATAATAAATTACCTGGCATTCACCTTACGTTTGGGGAAAACCTCGCAAAAAACCCAACCAGGTAATCAGCCCAAGCGGGGATCAAACCCGCGCCAGAACGCAACTTCAGACCGGCAGACAAGCGCCTTAACCGACTGAGCCACGCCGGTGGCTGCAGAGGTCATTGTTCCCAATGTTTTGGAAGATAGACGGATGACATGTTCAGACATAGCCCGTAGGAAATTACGCCCAAAAATTCGCCAGAACTGATTACAATTATTGATATCTGGTGTGCTGCTTTTCCACAAAAATGCAAGACACCATATCGCCGAGTCAGGGAAGGTCGTACTGACTGATTAAAAGTGGAAAACACTTCCTCAATCACCCTACAGTCCGGACAATGACCTTTCCCGTAAAATGAAAAATCCACTTCGGCATCAACGTTTTACAACGTTAAATGACCTGAATACAACTGTGACACGATGCATCCGAGAGCTAAACTTCAAAGGAGAATTAATCGGCATCCAACAGCTACCTCAACGTTGGGAAGCAGTCGTAACACTCCAAGGGGACTATTCTGAAAGCTCTTGATGCAAGTGGATTGAAAAAATAAAATGCATGGCAATTAAGTAAATCTGTACACGATTTCTGGGATCAATCTTGTGTTATAGAAGTAACAAGAGGATTATGATGAAATCCCTATGATTACGTAGCACAACGTCTGTATAGGAATTAAGAGTAATTTAATTAAGATAGATAAGTAAGTTACAATTTAAAATTCTTTCAATATTTCTATCAGTGTGGGCAGAATACAGACGTTACATTTCTAAGAAGGATGGGATATCAGAATTCTCGCACATTTTACATAGCTACAAGAGAAGGTTTAAATTATGGTTTATTTAACGACGCTCGCAATTGCAGAGGTTGTATCAGAGTCGCCGGTGTGCCAGAATTTTTGTTCCGCAGGAATTCTTTTACATGCCAGTAAATCTACTGACACACTTAAATGCCATTGACTTCGGCCGGGATCGAACCCGCAACCTCAAGCACAGAAGGCCAGCGCTATACCAACTGTGCTACCGAGGGCGACTACAAGGGGAAGTCTCACTCGTACATAATACAAAAAGTAAGTAAGAAATCTCGTATACGGAAGAGAATTTCTCGTTTATATAACGCTGGTTGTAATCATTGAAAGTTATAACAAATATTAATGAAACAGTCTTGTACTGCACTTGTAACTTTCAAATTATTGATTGACTGCTCTTCATTTTAGCATTTGTTTAATCTAGAGGCTATACAGAAACGATAAGATAATTATTCAGTTTAACATCCCATTTAATCTATAGAGGCTATTTACAGACAATATGGCAACTGTGTAACATTGCCTTTATATAATCATCCAGAAAAAGTGAGATGGTAATTAAAATTGTGGACCTTGCAGTAAGAACAGGGCAACTCCATTTTTGTCAACTTTTCGAAAAGAAGAAAACTTAATGAAAATCGTCCTTTAACAGATAATAAAATATTACCGCCAAACCGAAAGGTAACACATTTACATTATAAATGCTGGTAATTTTTCAGCTAATATTTATCTCACTGATGAGCGAGTTATTGCAAATTTGGAGCTGTCCCCACGGAACAAACGATGAAGAGAGGGAAGTACAAAATCTGTTTTGTATATTTTTTTGAATGTTTAGTCATATTAATAACAACAAAAAACACCTATACTCAATATTATGCGTAACTTCACAAGATATGTGCCTGACATCCTCATACAGCTAAAGCATAAAGGCGCAGGGAGAGGAGGAACTAAGGAGAAAGCACCGAACTTATGTAAGGAAGGGGAAAGATTGAACAAACGCAAAGGGAGCTTCGGTTCTACAGAGACTCGACAAATATGAACCGAACATAAGGCCTCTTACCGGTTTTCAACAGACTCAGTTATTTTAGTTTACATGCTTCACTTCCACGTACTGCTGGATGTCTAAGGATTAGGGCGAAGGTCGTAGTATCTTGATATCTCCTCTCATGTTCGAACATTGCACTACACTAATATAGAATACAATACAATGAAAGTTTATGAAAATAAGTTTGCATTTTATGTTTTGAATAAAACTTATATGCCTTGAAATTCCTTAAATTTAACTTTTTTTCTCTCTTCTGGTTGTCATTCTAGGTATACTCGTAGTTTATACCTCCAAAGTAAGCTATAAATTATTTAAATAAAATTTGTTATAGCACATTTTTTATATTATAGGACAATTACGATTATGCGTAAGTGCATATTTTATACTGCATATTTTAGCTATTTTAGGACATAACAATCCTAGCCCTACTCATAACAATACGTTGATCACAGTCACATCGGACGTCCGAGACAGAATGTCCGATGCAGTATGAGTAGATAGATGGATTTATTGAGTAATATTATACATACAGATTTTATATTACCATAATTTTCTCTAAAATCAAATGCACGGGTCTTCTGACCGTACGTGCTTTGTACCCAAAACAAGTCCTCCTTTGTAGGTTCCCCCCACCAACCTATGATTATATCCAATTACTCTCTAAAAAAACACACATATTAAAATTAAAATGGCACAGTAAAACACATTATATAATATATCCTAACCTAAAAGACGCTGTATGAGTATACTGCTGGTCTTTGATACAAAGACCTACATGGCAAGCCTGGAAGATAGCCAACCACCACAAGTCTGGTACTCCGCGTAACTAGCCAGGTGGTTCATAGGAAAAACAAATCGCATGAAAGTTTTAACAAACCTAAAAAACATTATTTTTCATGTTTAAAATGTGACATCACAACACAGAACTGCACGCATTGTATTCTTCACCTGACATAATTAGGAACATTAAATCCAGACGTTTGAGATGGGCATGGCATGTAGCACGTATGGCCGAATCCAGAAATGCATATAGAGTGTTAGTTGGGAGAATGGAGAGAAAAAGACCTTTAGGATGGCCGAGACGTAGATGGGAGGATAATATTAAAATGGATTTGAGGGAGGTAGGATATGATGCTCAGGATAGGGACTGATGGCGGGCTTATGTGAGGACGGCAATGAACATCCGGGCTCCTTAAAAGCCAGTAAGTAAGTAAAATATGACATCGAAAATTGAGAAATATTTTACGTAATGTGGTTCAGTATATTATCCCCCACTGAGTCATGAAATATCTGCATGTATACCCTTTTATCCTGCAGAAGCTAATGAAAGGATCAGATAATTGTAATTGTAATTCTTTAACGTCCTTTCTAATCTACTTGTACTGTACGTATCTTAGATAACGAAATCGTGGGAAGTTGTAATTGTATTCTTTACTTAACACCACTTTTTAAACGACAGGACTCTCGCCGGAGCTACGCGAACTAAGGCGTCATGCCTTGGAACAGCTATATGGAATGAAGGCTGGTTCGAGGCTTCATGGAGAATGACATTTTCTCAAGAAATTTCGGCTTGTGTATGTGACCAGTGGCCTCCCATCATCGCATCGTGACGAATTTGGGACTACACTGAGTATGAAATCAGTTTTCGTAAACCAGCTATAACGGCTGGGGGGATCATTACAATACATTACACCTGTATTGGTTGGATGATCGTTCACCTCTGCTGAAACAAGTGACGATGAAAGGATGATTATAACTGTCTTTATAACGTAGAACTACGTCCTTCCCCAAGTGTGGGTAAGGTGGTACGTACGGAGTTTCGGGTGTCTCAAAAAATGCAAAATTTTAAACGGTTACTGCACGAAAATTAAGAGCTACGTTAGGCTAGTTATTAATTATACTGGAGAGAGTACAGATGTCGCTTCTTAACAATACGTAAACCAGTTGGACTAGATGCGTGAGAGACGAAGGGAGGCGCAGCGAAAATGGCTGCCTTTAGTGAACTCGGCGCGGTGCCGCGGTATGAGTCAGCGTGAGTTGAGCTACGGAAGCGAGCAGTACCTCGTTCTGTAGCTTAAAGATAACGCTGTGTATAAAAATACCATTTATCTGCGAATTAAATTACGAGAGTTACGAGACCTAGATTGTGCGAGTAGTAGTAAACATTTCAAACATGCCGCAAGAAAAAGAGCAAAATACCATCGCAACCGAAGAAATGCACTAAGAGGGTGGCCGAGGATACAAGGATTCAGAAAAGATCAGATATGTCGGAAGCCGAAGGAAAACTAGGGTAGAAGACCCAATTGAAAGCCGCGCGCGAAATAAACTCGCTTCAGTGCAAGAGGGCTTACAAATATAATATATTCTAAGCCCTCTTGCTTCAGTGTGTAGCGGAAACAGAGCTACTGCAAAATATAGATGGCTTTGATATGAAGTGATGTTCAGATGTTTCTGTGATTCAGATTTTTTTTAGTTACTGTTTTGTTTTTATTGTTAGTAACAGAAAAATTACATGGACTATTAAGCTTAGAGGATGAATTTGCGATATTGGCCAATAACGTTTCAGAACAGCCTTCAAATCAACCAATCACAGTTGTGTTTCTTGATAAGACGCTTATCTGATGATGTGCCTCGTACAATACTTTAATGTCACTCACAGAAAATCAAGAAACGTCAACAAAATTTAATTTTGAAAATAGCGTTTTCAATAACTGTTTCAATTAATAAATAAATGTCTGTAAAAACACAGTTTTTTATTCTGTTAATGTAACATTTCAGCTTATGTTGCTTTTGAGGTTAAGTATTGTTGTTTCGTATTTCCGCTCTGAGTAGTTGGCAATAGTATTTAGTATGCCGTGATAAATAGCAGTTTGTCTTTTAACTTCACTACAAGGAAACATAATACAGTAATGTCTTATTGCTGTGTTTTATAATAATTCTTATCATTTACGTAAGCAATTCGGTTTTGCAAGTTATTTAATGTTATTCGTTGAATAATCTTATTAAATTTCACTCGTGGTTTCGTCTTATTAGCAAATTATCAATAAGATGAAACAGCACTCGTGTAATTACTACAGAAAAACAATCGATTTCATTACTTTTAGTAGCACACGCAGTTCTACATTGCAGCATAGCATAGCTGTCTCTTTTAATAACAAAGGTTATTCAGAAATGGGACAAGGATATGCAATGTGGATGAATTTCACGCAAAAACGAAGTATTAAAAAAAACTGAAGGTACTAGTATTCGTCCACAATTACAGCTACATGCTCTAGCAAAGATAAAATTCCGAAACGTATCTGCTGAGCTCTGATTGGACTACCTCGTATTTGTATACATAAAAGTACTCTAATAATATTATATGCATATTTGTGAGTAAAAACTTACCCACATAGGAATATTTGGAGGCTGATAACCCTCCATCTGGTCCCTGTGCCCGTCTCAACCCAAATTCTAAGAGAGAGATATTCTTTCCAGCAGCTAGCCTGTACCTGGCAGCATTCGTGGCCATCAAACTGTAACGAAAATAAACGAACATTTCTTATCAACTGTATACAGCCTTCTTCAGGCCTCGCCAAAATCTATTCTCCAGAACTGGACGCAGGGAAAGACATACAATGGTGACTCTTCACTCGATGGCACCTCCATCTTCAACATCTTACAATTATACACACACAATGCATTATGTATCTAACCCACTCTTCATTTCACACCCTCAGTGCATTAGTGTATCAACTCAAAATTGCTAATTAGAGAAATTGACTTCTAAGTTTCAAATAATGTAATTAAACACATCTCAGGTTACATGCTATTTCTTATGTATGATAAATAAAAGTGCCAGGTAATCTGAAATGTATTTAAATTTCATCACTTGAAACTTAGAAGTAATTTTCTCTAAACTAGCAATTTTAAGTTGATACACTAAAGCAGTGAGGGTCCGATTTCATGTCCAAGAACCCGCCTGTCCAAGCTCAGAGGTAACAGCAAAGTCTACTATATACAGTCACGAAGCTTGAGTTTTTGAGGGTGCTAGAAACAATAGACTGTGACGGTACTATTGTGCATTGCCTGTAATGAGGCGATATTAGCGATCCTAGTGGTGAGCAACTATCTATGTTTGCATATTTACCACGTATTGAGCTTCGCGACTGTATATACTAGACTGTGGTAACAGGTAGTAGACGTGCTTCGTGGCTACGCACGGGTGTGGGTTCGAACCCACCTTTTGCTGATTATCTGGATGAGTTATTTCCGAGGTTTACCCCAACTGTAGGACAAACGCCAGGTAATGTATGGCGAATATACAGTCTCACCTCGTCGTCATATATTCCATCGACGCTAGATAACAGAGTATTTGATACAACGTCGTTAAATGGCTGATTAAAAAAAAACAGAAATCCAGTTAAATAGCCATTGGTAATGGATTCACCTAACTGGTAGTATTGTAGTATTCAAATGTCAGGAATTTTCAAAGAAACGGGTCCACACTTGTGGAGTAACGGCTAGCGCATCTGGCCGCGAAACCAGGTGGCCCGGGTTCAATTCCTGGTCGGGGCAAGTTACCTGGTTGAGGTCTTTTTCCGGGATTTTCTCTCAACCCAATATGAACAAATGCTGGGTAACTTTCGGTGCTGGACCCCGGACTCATTTCACCAGCATTATCACCTTCATCTCATTCAGACGCTAAATAACCTAGATGTTGATAAAGCGTCGTAAAACAACCTACTAAAAAAATTCACAGGAACGGCAGTTTCAATTGTTGCTATGGCAACTGAAATAAACTGCAATTTTGAGTTATTCTTGAATGCGTTGATGTATTATATAAATATTCTACCAGCGCACAGTGGTCCTTTTTCTCTATCTGGCCGCGCAAAATACAAACATTGAGTATCACACGTTTTCATTCTTTATCAACTTTCCAATTACTATAATATCCAAGTATACGAGATTTGTTATAGTTACGCTTATTTGTGCAGCCCTTGTGTTGCGAAAGAAGTCAGAATTATGGCGTTTCTTATCGCATCCCCGGCCTGAAGCCGAGCTCATAATTTATGTTCAGTAATTGTGCTTAAAAACACGTGTTTTTTCGAGGATCTTCATCGGTTACTGGTGAATATGGGAGACCAAGGTATGTACTATTTCTAGTGATACGGTATTTCTAAAATCTCGCAGAACTTAGGCCTACTACTTAAAGTGAAATGTGCTTGAAAATAAAGAAATTATTGTTATTTTAACTTCTAGTTTTGAGTATCTATAGACCTGGAAAGTTAGAATTGTCAACCATTAGTCAAATTTTCTTCAGAAGACTAAAACCAATACATTTTATTCTTTATTCAACATAAAACTAGCTGCAACTTTGCATTTCTTTTCCTCAGGTTTTAGTGCTCTCAGAAGAGGTATCGCGGAACGATCTTTTTCATGGTTGGCGCCATACAGATGACAAATCAGGAAAGTGATGAATCATTTAACTATTTACAGGAAAATAACGATTTGAAAATTTACAGATAATTCTTTAAACATACTATTAAAAAGAAGCTTGTTAAATTTGCTTGCTTGTCACCGAATCCTGAGTACATTTCAGTCGCAAAAAAGAAGTGACTAGAGAGAAATTGATTTTATATGAACAGAATATAGAAAAAGCTTCCACAAGTGCATTGCCATCTAATACTGGTCGTCATTCGCACACTGCACTGAAACTTCGAAAAGAAGAAAAGCGCAACATTTGGTGCAAAATCTTAGCTCCGAAGAATTAGCGTCTGCGAGTCAAATGTATCTTCGCTCAGAAGGAAAAAGAGACATACGTGAAATCACAGGCAAAATTACAGATTTTTCTCCGAGGAAAACAAGGAAAGGAAAGTAAAGTAAAGTCATTCATTTCATCACCATAAGTAAAGAACTTTACTAAAATCAGTGTAAACGAAGCGTAGGCTCTTTACGTAAATAATAAATTAGCAAAACGATCATATACTGTGTGGGTACAATATTCAAGAAAGGTTCCGTAAAAAAAACGGGTCTTCTGGTTAATATTCCAAAAGCACCTTGCGTTAGGCCAGTCGTCGCTCCATTTCACACTGCTCAAGAAGTAAACAATGTGGAAATTGGTCAGCGAAATTAATTATGGAGAAGTGCAAGTGAATTCGTTAGCGCTCGGCTCACATATCGAACTTATAGTGCATCAGTTTGTAGTAAAACACGTTCGTAATGTCTCATTGCACTCAGAAGTGAAATGGAATATACGTTCGGTGAATATACGGACATGCTTCTGATTTACGGAGATGTTGGAAGAAATTAGAGGGCTGCTCGCCGGTTTTACGAAGAGTTCCAAACATTTGCAAGTCGCTGAATTGGTAGGAGAAGGCCTGTACTATGGCCACCACGTTCATCTGACCTCAGCATCCTAGAGTTCTTTCTGTGGGGTACGAGAAGATCCTCATGTACGAGACCCCCGTCGAGTCCGAAAAGGATCTGATCGCTAAGATTCACGCCAACATCGCATCGATTAAAGGAGTTCAGATAGTTTTCATAAGGATCCAAAACATGTTACGTCGTTGTCAATTTCGTAATGAGGTCGGTGGCCGCCACTTTGAACAGGTAATGTAGGAAATATACCTAAATGTGAAATCACATGTAAAAAAATTGTCAAAGACGTGTTAGACAAATGAAGGTCCAATATCAGAAAACTCGTAACAAATCAACATCCAAATTAAAAATAAACCAAATAAAACATGAAAACAGTCGAGCAACATGCAAAGTAGCATCGTCCCATCTAACAGGAGCGTTTTTTCGTGCGCTCTACTGGCGAAAAGAGGAATTTCCAACCATCAGTTATTAGCCAAATATGTTCCTTATAGCACCTATTTCCAACATTGTAACGTAAGTTCATTAACGCCATGTACGGAAGTATCTTTCCACACATGCGGACAGACGTTGCTACTATGTTTCACAAACAAATTCTATTAAACACGTTTTCGAAGTCACGAAGGAACTGTTTTCAGTTATTAACGTAGTATATGGAATGGAAAAAAAAAATATATTTTTGATGAGAAAACATCTATGTGACAGCTATGGGGTAAATGTTTAAGTTATATATATATATATATATATATATATATATAAGCCAGAGTGTAGTGTAATGATCGAAAGATTATTACCCTACCTCTATGCATCATGTTAATTTGTAGTCAGTGCACTCATTAGAATCAGGTATCCAACTTTGAAGCCGTTAGCCCTAAGATCTTGCAATTTATTACTGTGCATTAACTTTAAATTGTTCGGTAGAAAAAGTTTACACACACAAACGCATATATATATATATATATATATATATATATATATATATATATGAACCGTAAATAATGCTATTAATTTCATAGGGTTATTCTTTGAGATATTTCGAACAAAAAAGTTTAATCCAATTATTTTTTTCGTTTTTACTTCCTTCGAGATAAAATTTGTTTTATATGAAACATTTCACAGCATGTTTTGGGAATGTCATCGATTTAATTCCCTATATGTTCATTCAATTTAAGAGAACAGTGTATTATGATAATAAATGACTGAAAGAATTTTAGTTTTGTCCTTTAATTGTGTAGAAATCTGATCCGAACAAATGTAACTTTTCGTTCTGAAAAGGAATTTTACAATGTTACATTTATTTGGAACAGATTTCTGCACATTTAAAGGACAAAATTAAAATTCTTTCAGTCATTTATTATCATAATACACTGCTCTCTTAAATTGACTGAGCATATAGGGAATTAAATCAATGGCTTTCTCAAAACACGCTATGAAATGCTTCATATAAAACAATTTTTTTCTCGAAAAGGAAGCAAAAACGAGCAAAATTTTACTCAACTTTTTTGTTTGAAATATCTCAAAGAATAGAATAACCCCCTGAAGATAAGCGTCTTAGCCGACTGAGCTTCCCCGGTGGCTGATTTCGAATGTTTTATTAACAAATTAGTTAAAAAAAAAAGTCCTTACGTAGGTTCAACCTGTAATATGCCTACAGCCATTTTGGAAATATTGTTTACAATTATAACGAATTAAAAAAGAAAAAAAATTAGTTTGCTAATTCAAAACGAAGGAAGCAAAATGTAACTTATCCATACAAACAGAATATGGAGATTACGTAAGAGTGTTAGGTAATATTGATAAAATTAATAGACTACCTTACACACAAATTAGAAATACGGCAATATAAATGCCCAAATATCCTGAGTCCTTCGCTAACATCGCGATAATAAATACGGAGTTTTAATGTTTGTTTTTGCACATATTACGCTACAATCCGATTCTAGCGACATTTTTCTTTTAGATTCCGTAATCGCGTGAAATTCAAGGGGTAGCTGTCACACAATTGGATTTATAACGTAATGTAGACTCAATTTTATTACGATTACCACTGTAAATTCGATATTTAAACCCAAAATAAAATGTTTGCATGCCACAGCCAAACTTTCCGTAACACATTTTTCTTCAAACGAGGTCATGTCAACATATGCGCTAAAGTTGTATTGGTTACTCAATACAAACTTTCTTCTAGCCACAAAAGTTGGTGGGAGTTATATTTTGATAGCGGCTTAATGCACTAGAGTTATCGTCTCGTGTCTACTTCGTTCATAGTATGAACAGAGCTCAGAACTTTGCTACATTAAAAGAATTCGCCATTCTGTTAGAAGATTCGTCATTTGTATTCTGGGATGATAAACAGTTTCAATATTTGAATTTTTAAGGCTAAGAAAAAATTTGTATTTTTTATTATAAGAAATATACAAATATTTTGACAAAAGCTAAGGCATGTCAAACCTTGTATTTAGAAAGAAATATTTTTATAACGTCATCGATAACATTTTAAATAACATCCTATAGTTTTTTTTTTTTTACTAGTTGTTAACTTGTTAACTCTCCAGCATCTATTAGTGCTTTCTGGTTCTGCTAATTGATGGTGTTACATATAATTGTAACGTTGAAACTTGTATTTAGGAATCTGCCCAGTGATTTTTTTTTACATTGATTAATTCAGTGGTTCCCAACTTTTTTTGACTGACGACACACTTTACCGAACGTCCACGATATCGCGACACACTTGTTTGTTTTTTATTAGCCTAGTAATAATACTAATATAATAATAACAACCAGTCACAATGACTTTGAAAACGGCAGTTCTAAATGTTTCTTTAGTTTATTAGACACCATCGACTGATTTGACAAAACATTTCCGCATATAAGACAAGACACTCGGGATTTTGTTTATATTCGTCTCCACGCCACGTAAAATCATATTGCAATTAGTATTCACCGCTATATTTACGAAACGCAGTACGTTTTTGTGAACTCTGAGGGAATTTTCGCTCATATCATTTGAATTAGCACTGCTGTCATCTAACCCAGAACTCGATTCAGACTGTCCTTTTCGAATTCAAAATTTGTCCATGATAAAATCTAAATAGTGCGGCTATTTTATCAAAAGTGCTTTATCACCCGCTCACAGTACTATGTACTGAAACTGACCTATATATTCTGACGATTCTGAATTCTGTTTATTACTAAGTGGGAATAGTAAACGAATTACTAAGCATTGTTGCAGGTTTTTTTTTTTTTTTTTTTTTTTGGCAATTCATTTTTAATTTTCAGAGAAGTCTATATTGTATCTTAAAAGTATTTATTTCAGTCACTGACTTCACAGCATATGTTTAAGGTGCTACACCTTTACATTACATATTTAAAAGACGTATGAACGTTTTCGTTGGTTTACGCCAACATCATCAGATACGAGGTACATTTCAGCAATATCAATGTTCTCTACATAATATCTACAAATACAAAACATACTTAGTGGCATGCAAAATGAGACATATTAAAAACCAACATTGCTGTGATACACATTGACATTCTATATGACTGCCTTGATTGTCACTTACTTGTCAAACAACCCAACGTATAATACATTGGCATTTATAAAACCATATAAACTTGAAAAAAAAAATATTCAAATAATTACGTGACACAAACCATGATACATGCGTTTCTGAATGGTGGAAATATATATATTATTGTGAAACAGAAATAAAATATAATAAATGTAATTACTGTAAATTTTGCAACTCTTCACATTCATAATTTTTATCTTAGTTTTATATTTTATTATTTTTACCACTTTTAAATCATGTCATTTTATTATCTCATATGTGAAGACTTGCATTTATTTATATATATATATATATATATATATATATATATATATATGTAAATCAATATTTTTGTAATCTATACGTGTATTTTAAGTAAGTGACAATCAAGGCAGTCATATAGAATGTCAATGTGTATCACAGCAATGTTGGTTTTTAATATGTCTCATTTTGCATGCCACTAAGTATGTTTTGTATTTGTAGATATTATGTAGAGAACATTGATATTGCTGAAATGTACCTCGTATCTGATGATGTTGGCGTAAACCAACGAAAACGTTCATACGTCTTTTAAATATGTAATGTAAAGGTGTAGCACCTTAAACATATGCTGTAAAGTCAGTGACTGAAATAAATACTTTTAAGATTGTTGCAGGTGTTCATTTTCATTCGAATTATCGCCAGGCAGAAAAATTGAACTCAACATTGTTGCAGGTCTTCACATTTCTTTGGTAAAGTCTGTCTCAAAATAAAATGTACCATATCAAAGACTTCGTTTTAAATAAAAAAAAAATGCATTGCAAAGAGACTTTCTGGATGGCATAAAATTTATTTTTCAATTTCAAAATTTCGCGACACACTCCATGGAACTGCGCGACACACCGGTTGGGAACCCCTGGATTAATTAATAACGCGGCACATTCGCCAACACACACTCACATTCATACAAATTTCCAGACTCTAGACATCCAGGGAACTTCCCTTCTTCAAGAAAAATTCCTCGAGAGTAGACCCTGGGAATCGAACCCGGGGCCTCGAGATATGCAAGCTAACATTCTGCACATCAGATTACGGAATCTGTATATTATTTTTATATAACATCTGAAACAGCACTCATTTATTCAATACTTATTTGTTTTATACAGAAGTACCATGGTAATGGTTACTATGGCAACTATTTTATTGTCGAGCTAAAAGGAACTAAGTCAAAATATGCAGTTTTGGGTTATGCAACAATTTGAACGGATGTCATGCGAATCGAACGGTGGAAGAAGGAACTAAGACTTTTAAATATTCTTTTGTATTCTATAACATAAAAACATATACCCTTGTGTTATTAGTGGAATGTTTTTTGCTTCCCCTGAAAAGTTGTGAAAAGTGACTTAGTTCCTTTTAGCTCCGACTGATTCAATTATTTTCTTCGTCCTTGTATTGTGAAAGCAGTTTACTGACTATTACGCTTTCACTGCGTCATACCATTTTTGAGTAATAAAATGGTACGGAACGACGTGTTTCCACCAATAATGGTTGCTTATCCTATAATTTTTATCACCTCTATAGCATTTGTTTCTTTGTTTGCCAAAATTGTATTTTAAAATGATTCATGTTTATTTCATCACCCTTAATTAAAACTTTTCCATCATTTATCTTGTTTAAATTATTTAGGTTATGTTATAGCTTTTGCTGTATGAGAACATGATTAGTCACGTATTAGATATTGTTAATATACACCGTGTTCCGCTTAGAGGAATCGAGAAATAAATGCTCATCATTTAAAATCAGATGAAGATATTGTTGTAATTTACATCTGACAAGATGCAGAAACTGTCCAAGTTTATACAACAATGGTCTAGAAACAGCCGCATGTTCATGCGCATGCGCACCAATGTTTAACGCGGAAACAAGTCTGGCGCCATTCAGTAGAACATTCCGTCATGGGACCGTTCTTCATCGAGACAAATCACAGGGAATGTGTATCTGGACATATTGTAGTACTTCTACTGTTGACAAACTCCCTCCATGATTGGTTTTTGAGCAACATGAGGCTCCACTCCATTACTATGAAGCAGTGCGTGACTTTTTTGATGCAAACTTTCCCGATAGGTTGATCGGAAGAGACAATCCCTTGCCTGGCCACCTAGGTCACCCGACCTGACTCCATTGACATTTTTTCTTGTGAAGGGTGTTGTGTACCAACGTGGTAGAGTTGCAACACATTGCAAATGAGCTACGTTAGTCACTCCACAATGCTACAGAACACTTGTCAAGAAGTTGAGTACAGTTTAGATGTCTGCACAGTAACTCGAGGCATACAGATCGACTTGTATTGATCATTCTACAAAACTCTGAGAGTTTTTACATCAAGTTATGTTATAAAACCATTATTTATACTTGAAATTAACACTTATTTCTCGATCCCTCTGAAAGGAACACGATGTACATGGTATTTAAAAAGCCAGTTTAAACATTAAACCGCTATAAATATTATAATATTAGAGGCAGGGAAAAAACAAAAATCTCAGTGTTGAGCAAACAACGGGGTTTGCAAAACATTGGAAAGGTATCCGCCGTTCTATTGTTCAACGTACAGCATTCTATCTGCGACACTATGCACAGCATTTTACAGATACTGTCTTGGAATATTGGCAATTTCTTGCGAGATGGCATCTGTCAGTTGCAGTAGGGTTGTTGGATGTGTCAGGAAAACTCGTTCTTTAAGGTAACCCCACAACCAAAAGCCGGCCGGATTGAAATCTGGAGATCGTGGAGGCCACATTGTTGGAAAGTGCCTACTGATGACACGATCGCCAAACATCTGCGTAATCAATTGTTTTGCAGGAATAAAGATGTAGGGTGGAGCGCCATCTTGCATGAAGATTATGTTTTCCATTTCGTAATTTCTCAGTCTAAGGATGACGAAGTTCTGTAACATGCTGTAGTAGCGCTATCCGTTTACTGTAACAATCTGTCTTATTTCATTATTGTCCACACCTGTCAAGTATTGGTTAGCGGGTCTGCCCAGGAAACCATGTGGCTCGGGTTCGATTTCCGGTCGGGGCAAGTTACCTGGTTGAGGTTTTTCCCTTAACCCAATATAAGCAAATGCTGGGTAACTTTAGGTGTTGGACCTCGGACTCATTTCACCGGCATTATCACCTTCATCTCATTCAAACGTTAAATAATCTAAGATGTTAATAAAGCGTCGTAAAATAACCTACTAAAAATTAATGGTGGAGTTAACACGCGTCATTGAGGTTCGTTTTCCGACCAAAGTCATCAGTAGGCACTTTCCAACAATGTGGCCTACGCGATCTCCAGATTTCAATCCGGCCGACCTTTGGTTCTGGGGCTACCTTAAAGAACGAGTTTTCCTAACAACCAACAACCCTACTACAACTGAAAGATGCCATCTCCCAAGAAATTACCAATATTCCAAGACATTATCTGCAAAATGCTGTGCACGGTGTCGTAGACAGAATGCTGTACGTTGAACAAGAGAACGGCGGACATCTTCCCAATGTTTTTTAAACCCCGTTGTTTGACCAACAAAGTGATATTTTTGTTTTATCCCTATCTCAAATATTATAATATTTATAGCGGTTTAATGTTTGAACTGACTTTTGAAATACCCTATATATTGATAACTGAAGTGGAATGCAACTGTTTTAATAAAAACGAAACTGAATCAACAAAGCCTTCTTGACTAGTATCGTCCACAGATTTCAATAAAAATTGTATAGTTAGCGCAACTGGTAACAAGAGAACAGCTCATCATAACACAATACTGCCGTCTAGCGGAATATCTGTAATAACGAGATGGTATAGTAATATATTTTAAAGACAGTTTAGTAAGTCAATTAATATTTTATTGTATTAGAGTAATTTATTTCTTTTAATCTTTACATAATTTCTTCTAATCGTGTAATATTCAATTAAATCCCACTCAAGTTTTGATTTTCTCAACAGTAATCTCACTAGAGGTTTTGATTTATCTAGAGAAAATCAAAACTCGAGTGGGATTTAATTGACTATTACACGATTAGAAGAAAGTATATAAAGATTATAAGCAGGGAACGGATTTATATGGACTAAAAATATATGAAATATGTAAATATATATGTAGTTATTTTTACCAAAATATGGAATTAAATATGGATTTTTACCAAAATATGGAATTAAATATGGACTTAAAATTATAAAAAAATGACTATGTACGTTAAATATTGGTACATTTTAATCAAACTAAACAAAAAATATAATGGACGTACCTTATCTTCCAATGTAGTTTCAACAAAACACAATTTTTATTGTCTGTTACCATAACAATAGGTTACAAACATTTCTTTCAAGTGCTGAAAAGTGAATCTTCTTCTATTGTCTCTGAGGATAGATTTATACTGACTAAAAGAGCGTTCGACGTCACAAGAAGTAACTGGTACATAATTCAATTTCACAATGTCTGCTGGGGATAAGTCCAAGTTAATCTTCACTGTTGATTCACCACTCATCACAGCAACAACCTTTTGTAGTTCTTCATATCCAGGGTTTTTTGAAAGTACAGTGTCCACCTTAGCTCTTACTGCATCTGCAACTTTACCTCTACCACGATTCAGTTGTTCCACAGTACTATTTATAATTTCAAAACTTTCAGATAGTGAAAGGTGCCTATTTTGGAGACTTTTGAGCGTTTTTATGATGCATGAAAATGTATGCTGAATGTGAGCTAAGTCATTCTTCACACTTATGTCACAGGTAACTGTTTTCGCAGTATCAATTGAGACTGCATCTTCAGAGTCCAATGCAAGGAGAACATTGTTAATAGAGTCTATATGTTCGGCATAATATTCAACTGCTTCTAGCCATGTACCCCATCTAGTTAAAATTGGCTTTGGTGGCAATGGAATTTCAGGGTACATTTCTTTCAACACGTTAACTCTACTGGGAGCTTTGAGAAATACTTTTTTCACTGATGAAATCAACAAATCTACTTTAGGGAAATTGTCTCTGACCACTTCTGCCACACGATGAAATGCATGCGCCACACAAGTAAAATGAGTCAATTTAGGATATACAACAGATAATGCTTGTCCAGCTTTGACCATATAAGGGGCAGCATCGCTAATAAAGAATAACACATTATCGTACATAATACCCTTTGGCCACAGGATACCCATAGCTTCGTTGAACAGTTTAACTATAGTTTTGTTATTGCACTTTTCTAGAACATCACAATGTAAAAGAATTCGTTCAGAATATTGTTCACTTAACAAACCGATAACTACATTACCAACAAGTCTACCTTCTTTGTCGGGAGTCTCATCAATGGAAACCCAAATTGAACTATCTTTAATTTCATCTCTTATCTTCTGTATTGTCTCATCGTAGATGGATGGAGCATACGTCTTCCTAAGTGTTGACTCATCCGGGATTGTATGTTGAGTATATTTTTCAAGGAATTCCCTGAAGACCTTATTCTTTAGTTTGTAGAGAGGAATATCAGCAGAGATGAGAGAACGGCACAGGTCGATGTTAAACTCAGATCTTACATTCGATGTTGTTGGTTGTGTTAAAAACAATTGTCTCTGCTTGGAATTTAGTTGTTTGTTGGCCTGATGTTTACTAGTTGTAATGTGTTGTTGCACCAGGAACTTTTGTGTAGATGATACTGCACACTGACACAAATTACAAAATAATATTTTATTGTCAGTTGATAAACCATCTTCTTTAAATTCTGAAATGTAACTTGTTAGTTTTGATTTTAAATTGACTGAATGACGTACTTTTGGCATATTTACCGTCTTTATAGTATGATTTACAAAACTGAACCTATGTGTACTCTGACTGGCATTTAACTGTTGAGCTGCACAACTGAAGTCTGTTAAAAATTTTAAATTAAATTAATACAGTTTTGTAACTTACTTTCCCATTGTTGATAGGACTGCTAATTTTCAAATAACTCTGATGTTAAAGGGATTACTGAACATGTGTTTAAATCTCTATTGTTGAAATGTATTTTTAAAAGTTAATGGAATTTTGTTTTGTTTTATTGTTAAACCTAATATAATATGGACTGTTTTATATGAAATATGGAAAATATATGGAAATTAACGAAAATATGTACTAAACTCTAAAATATGGAAAAATATGGAAAATAAAAGTAGGATTTTTCAACCCTACACATTGTGAAACATAAAGATAATGCAAAATATAAATTATATTAGCTTTATAAGTAAATATGTATTTACATATAAATCCTTTCCCTGATTATAAGTAACAAAGTACTCCAATACAATACAATATTAATTGACTTACGAAAATAAACCCGTCTTCAAATGTATTATTGCACCATTACGCTAGATGGCACTTGTGCCAACTATGGAATCTTCATTGAACTCTGTAGACGGTTACTAGTCAAGAAAGCTTTGTTGAATCAGTTTCATTTTTATTAAGACAGTTGCATTCCACTTCAATTATCCGAATCCCAGTAATCAACGTCACTTGACAGATGATTTTCAATAAATCTTAATATTAAACAATCTCTGATACGTGACTATCCATAATATCATATAGCAGAAGCTATAAAATAACCTAACTAATATACACAAGTGTTAGAAAAGTTTTAATTAACGAGGACGACATAAAAAATAAACGAATAATTTTAAAAGGAATAATTATTGAATGTACAATTTTCAAATTTGAATGTGGTTGGTGGTTCAATTGATATTATATTGGACGTGTGCGTAATAGAAGTGGAACTCGTTGATTTAGGCCTACATGGTGTATTCAACTTATTCAGGATTTCAGAATGAATAATTTTAAAAGGAATAATTATTAAATGTACAATTTTCAAATTTGAATGTGGTTGGTGGTTCAATTGATGTTATATTGGACGTGTGCGTAATAGAAGTGGAACTCGTTGATTTAGGCCTACATGGTGTATTCAACCTATTCAGGATTTCCGAATGGTGCTCTTCATTTATTTGTAAATCGGATTTCAGAAGATGCATAGGTATGATCAGAGATTTTTATTAATTCTTGTTCTTGAATGCCAATGCGAGTCAAATTTGAAACTGCTGTGCATCGACTGGAGTGATTTGTAATTATATATATATATATATATATATATATATATATATACTTTTTTTTTTTTTTTTTTTTTTTTGACGTCCAGACCAGCGCAGTTTCAAATGTTGGCAAACAAAGAAACAAATGCCAGGGACGCGATAAAATTAAACAAATGCTAGGGACGCGATAAAATTAAACAAATGCTAGGGACGCGATAAAATTGTGCGATAAGCAGCCATGATTGGTCGAAATACGTCCTTTCGTACCGTTTTATTGGTCAAAAGTAGTATGACGTAGTAAGAGTGTAATAGTCTAGATAAATCAAAACCTCTAGTGAGAATACTGTAGATAAAATCAACATAAAACAGGATGTTTTCAATATAAAGTGAGAGAACTGAGAGAGATACGCACAATTTTTAACGAAAGCTTGCCCAAATCGACTACCCATTCTCAACCTACTGTGAATAAAACAGAAGCAAAATTCAGATAACATGAAGTGGAACTTTTCAAAGTCGTGCTCCATTACCTCCTACAAGGTTTGGACTTCATAAGGCTGATATTTAGTACAGTGCAATATTCTCCAGGCTGTTGCTTTCGAGATATCTAATGCACAGTAGATTCCACTTCAAGGAGAGAAGAATGTATCGAAACATCAAATTTCAAATCGTTGTCAGTGGACTTTACTAGATCTTGTCATATCTCTGACATGTCCATTTTTCTTAATTTCATCTCTATTCTACTCACATTTGACTGAGAAATAGAAAGCCGATTTGAAGTTCCAAACCTTTCCGTTCGAATAAGTCCATTTGGATTCACTAACAATTCTACAATTTCTGACTCATATGATTTGCGTGATGATTCCATTTGGTATCCTCAGAAGTAGTTTAGTTCTTTACTAACAGAGTGCAGCACCCACCAGTTCCTTGGCCAACTGTTACTAGGAAGAGGATTTTTTTTTTAGATGCAAAGAAAAACTTGTCCACCCACAAAAAGAAACTCAGATCAGAAAGGGTTAAAAAGTATGCATATGTCTTCTTGCGTATGCCTTCCGTCGCCAAATTCTACCATCAGGATCTCAATTCTCAAGTTTTCTGTTAAGAACATCTTGTTTTGTGTTAAATTCAACAATAAAACTGCTTTTATACCCCCAGGAACTAATAAAATGTATCAACAATAAAACAGTTATCATTGTAGCAATAACTGTAGTCCTCCCGTATAAAACAAACTAAAAAGTTCTCAATGACGTCATAACTCGCAAAATATTTGTAAAAATATTCTCTTTAAGATTATATTCGTAATCATCGTAATCTCGCACAATATTCGTAAAAATATCCTCTTTCAGACGATATTAAAAACTATAGGATGCAATTTTAAAATGTTCTTGATGACGTCGTAACTAGCACAATTTTCGTAAAAAATATTCTTTCAGACAATATTAAAAACTATAGGATGCAATTTTAAATGTTCTTGATGACGTCGTAACTCGCACAATTTTCGTAAAAATATTCTTTCAGACAATACTAAAAACTATAGGGTGTAATTTTAAAATGTTCTCGATGACGTAACTCGCACAATTTTCGTAAAACTATTCTTTCAGACAATATCAAAAACTATAGGATGTAATTTTAAAATGTTCTCGATGACGTCGTAACTCGCACAATTTTCGTAAAAATATTCTTTCAGACAATATTAAAAACTATAGGATGTAATTTTAAAATGTTCTCGATGACGTCGTAACTCGCACAATTTTCGTAAAAATATTCTTTCAGACAATATTAAAAACTATAGGGTGTAATTTTAAAATGTTCTCGATAACGTCGTAACTCGCACAATTTTCGTAAAAATATTCTTTCAGACAATATTAAAAACTATAGGATGTAATTTTAAAATGTTCTCGATGACGTCGTAACTCGCACAATTTTCGTAAAAATATTCTTTCAGACAATATTAAAAACTATAGGGTGTAATTTTAAAATGTTCTCGATGACGTAACTCGCACAATTTTCGTAAAAATATTCTTTCAGACAATATTAAAAACTATAGGGTGTAATTTTAAAATGTTCTCGATGACGTCGTAACTCGCACAATTTTCGTAAAAATATTCTTTCAGACAATATTAAAAACTATAGGGTGTAATTTTAAAATGTTCTCGATGACGTCGTAACTCGCACAATTTTCGTAAAAATATTCTTTCAGACAATATTAAAAACTATAGGATGTAATTTTAAAATGTTCTCGATGACGTCGTAACTCGCACAATTTTCGTAAAAATATTCTTTCAGACAATATTAAAAACTATAGGGTGTAATTTTAAAATGTTCTCGATAACGTCGTAACTCGCACAATTTTCGTAAAAATATTCTTTCAGACAATATTAAAAACTATAGGGTGTAATTTTAAAATGTTCTCGATGACGTCGTAACTCGCACAATTTTCGTAAAAATATTCTTTCAGACAATATTAAAAACTATAGGGTGTAATTTTAAAATGTTCTCGATGACGTAACTCGCACAATTTTCGTAAAAATATTCTTTCAGACAATATTAAAAACTATAGGGTGTAATTTTAAAATGTTCTCGATGACGTCGTAACTCGCACAATTTTCGTAAAAATATTCTTTCAGACAATATTAAAAACTATAGGGTGTAATTTTAAAATGTTCTCGATGACGTCGTAACTCGCACAATTTTCGTAAAAATATTCTTTCAGACAATATTAAAAACTATAGGGTGTAATTTTAAAATGTTCTCGATGACGTCGTAACTCGCACAATTTTCGTAAAAATATTCTTTCAGACAATATTAAAAACTATAGGGTGTAATTTTAAAATGTTCTCGATGACGTCGTAACTCGCACAATTTTCGTAAAAATATTCTTTCAGACAATATTAAAAACTATAGGGTGTAAATGTTCTCGATGACGTAACTCGCACAATTTTCGTAAAAATATTCTTTCAGACAATATTAAAAACTATAGGCTGTAATTTTAAAATGTTCTCGATGACGTCGTAACTCGCACAATTTTCGTAAAAATATTCTTTCAGACAATATTAAAAACTATAGGATGTAATTTTAAAATGTTCTCGATGACGTCGTAACTCGCACAATTTTCGTAAAAATATTCTTTCAGAAAATATTAAAAACTATAGGGTGTAATTTTAAAATGTTCTCGATGACGTCGTAACTCGCACAATTTTCGTAAAAATATTCTTTCAGACAATATTAAAAACTATAGGATGTAATTTTAAAATGTTCTCGATGACGTCGTAACTCGCACAATTTTCGTAAAAATATTCTTTCAGACAATATTAAAAACTATAGGATGTAATTTTAAAATGTTCTCGATGACGTCGTAACTCGCACAATTTTCGTAAAAATATTCTTTCAGACAATATTAAAAACTATAGGGTGTAATTTTAAAATGTTCTCGATGCCGTCGTAACTCGCACAATTTTCGTAAAAATATTCTTTCAGACAATATTAAAAACTATAGGATGTAATTTTAAAATGTTCTCGATGACGTCGTAACTCGCACAATTTTCGTAAAAATATTCTTTCAGACAATATTAAAAACTATAGGGTGTAATTTTAAAATGTTCTCGATGACGTCGTAACTCGCACAATTTTCGTAAAAATATTCTCTTTCAGACAATATTAAAAACTATAAGGTATCATTTTAAAATGTTCTCGATGACTTCGTGACTTGCACAATTTTTGTAAAACTATCCTTTTTCAGACGATATTAACAAACTATAGGGTGTCATTTAAAAAATGTTCTCGATAGCATCGCGTAACTCGCACAATATTCGTAAAAATATCCTCTTTCAGACGATATTAAATAACTATAGGATGTCATTTAAAAATGTTCTCGATGACGTCATAATTCGCACAACTGTTGCAAATAGGCCTATATTTTGTTTTCATAAATATCTCCTTTTAAATATAAAGTTTGACGTGTCTGAGTTTTTCCGCCAAAATCCCCTCATTCAATTTTAATTTAAATTATGAGCCAGTTTTGAAAATCCCTGTATTATAATACTCGTACTATACACTTCGTTAATGGCTGGCTGCCTTGTTTTACCCACAATACTCGTACTGTACTATCTGCATTGCAGTTGATAAAGCAGCCAGAAGTAAGCGGGTTATTTAAGACAGTATCGCTCACAGTAAGATCACAATACTTACTAAATATGCAAATATAAACAGTTGAAATATGCATCCATAGATAGTTGCTCACCACCAGGATCGCTACTATCGCCTCATCACAGACTCTTTCCCTAGCAGACCATAAAATGTATTGTACTTTCGATATCGTGTTCTTTTGAAAAAATTAATACCTTCCTTCCACTATTGAAATATGAAATACATAAGCTTTATATATTATTTTCATAAAATATATATTATATTCTATAAACTCACCTTCCTGGATCTTTCGGAAGAAGGATAACTTTAACCTATTTTTCTTACAATTTATAGTACTACAAACGTCTCCTTGCCCCATATTATTATTCAAATTATTGTATTTTAGCCATTTACATTTATTACAACCGATAACGAACATTTCACAGTTTACATAGCCTTTCACAAAAATGCGAAATACGGCACAGTCAATGCCTTTTCGATCTAGACCAGGCCGTAATGTTTGTTCGGGTTTTCTATTTCGTGTATGGAGCTCAGTGAAGTATTATATTATAACTTTATTGCTTATCATTGCTAAGCTTTATTTAGTGTAATGTGTCCATAAGTTCCGTTTACTTCTTGTTGCATAACATGTTGCAGAAATAATTACAAAACTGTGTTATTTTAATATGAAGAGAATTTTACATGTTAACATAATCTGTTCGCGTCAATATTTCAAGTTTAGAATGGAAGCTATTTTGAGATTTAATAAAAAAGAATTTATATTGTGATTTCAATTTAGCACATCTACCTTCCTTAATTTTAGACAAAACATTTAATATACCACTCCTATGAAATTAGTGTACGTACAATTGTGTTACTTCATCTCTTAAGTAGTAGATAAATACAATAATTCAGTACTCAATTTCAGTATTAAAATACACACAAATTGAATATCCGGGGTATCATACATGAAATTATGCTTAATAATAATGTATGATCGCGAATTTAGGAATGTAAGCTAAATATAGTAAACATAACCTACAATTTTCATGTGAATGGCAAGGCATTGGAGATCACTAAATTTAGACAGAAAGGGGCAACTGATACAGTAAACATAAGCTATAATTTCAACATATCTAAATATCTGTGCGGTGCAATTGAACATTATTGAATCGTGCATACATGAATGTACAAGAATTTCGCAATATTTAATCGAAATAAAGGTATTACACATACGAACAACGTAATTTTCACACCATAAATAATATTACATCTTAACTCACAAGTAAATTATGTCTGAAGTGTCTCATAATCATTGTTTTAAATTTTATTAATGGAATTACACTACATTTTAGAGAAATATATGTTACTGTTTATGCATTCCAACTAATTTATATGGTTGAAACGCCGCCCTTCGTGATCGGGTTAAGCGAGTTACATGGTCTGCCTTACGGCCTGTATTAGATCACGATGGCTGTGGCACAGTCTATTGTTCCTAGTACTCACAGCGCTCCAAGCGGCTAGCAACTATCGCGAGATTTGCAAAAAATCATCCCAAGCTTCGTGACTGTACAGTATATACAGGATTGGGCAGATAAAACCGGCCCCATCTCATTTCATATGATTTGAAAAATAAATTATGTAGGGTATTGATTTCTTTTCTTTCTTTTTTCTTGAAAATGTAATTATGTTGGCTATACTGTATCTTCCGCGTGTTCTGTGTCATTGTTGTTGCGCCATTGTTGCTTATAACCTCTTCTGGTTGCTGTTTAAAAGTCAGACGTTCTAAACACATGTAAAGAGCTGTTTTTTAAATAAGCATGACTTATTCAATGCCAGAGCGAATATTCATTGTGGAGGCGTACGTACAGACCAGCTCTATTAAGGAAACACAACAATTATTCAGAGACAAATATCCGCTTCGCTCAGTACCAGCGAAAAGCAGCATTCAAGATTTGGTGCGAAAATGGCGTACGACTGGATCCATCAAAAATTTAACAAGGAACAGAACTCCTTCTGTCCGGACTCCTCAACTTACGGCGCGAATTAATGAATTTATGACTAGGAGTCCTCGAAAGTCTACCACAAGGTTGGCTCAACAGGATCATGTGAGTAGGAGAACTTGCGGACTGCATCCGCAGTATCACCCATGAGGAATTGCCACGTGTTTTCATGAACCTGTTAAAACGTGCACAGAAGTGTCTAGATGCAGATGGAGGGCACTTCCAACATTTATTATGAAGGTAAATGCATTTTATTTTCATTCCATTTGAAGTTTGTTTCAAATCATTAGTACCTATCGATGTCATAACACGGGCCGGTTTTATCTGCCCAACTCTGTAGTAGTCTGTGGTAAGATAAAGTGTTAAGAAACAAAGCAACATCCCTTTTTCTGTTATTTTAAACATGCATGAAACCATATTTTATCCATAACTGGTATTTAAACTGTTTTTTGTTTCATCTCCTTAGCAACGTGAACAATGGCTTTATTTACAGCACAGAATTGAAGGTTTTAAATTCAGAGCAGTGAATTAATTTTTTTAAGTCACTCTCTCCCTGGCAACCAACACATTAGCAACAATAAAATCCAACCAAGCATTAATTTATTCATAACTTCTTCACAAAGAAAAGGCCTACAATTTAAAATTAAATTTAGATACCAGTAATGGATAAAATATTGTATAGCACACAGGAGTAAACGGATTTTATGCGCTTGTGGAAATTATTACCCTCGACTTCGTCTCGGGCGCTAAAACTTTCCACTCTTGCATAAAATCTAATTTTACTCTCTTATACTATAGCGGTCTTACTAATAAAAACTCTACACACACACGTTTAACTGTCTTATACTTATACAATGAGTAGCTCGTTTATACGTCGTGTGTAAATTCCTTACTAATAATCACTACATACGTCGTGTATAACAGTACAACTATTACACAGCTACGTCATAGTTTCGTCATTACTTCGTTACGAAAGGTAACAGAATATCTGAGGTTCTCTATTGCATCCGGTAGAGCGCTCTAGTGTTGCATGTTAAGTATCGATAGTATAACTTGCTCTAATCGATTACCACACTACATTTTGGTCAGAGAGTACAAGCTACAGCAATATTATTGTAATAATTCTATGATCTTTGGTTTGTTCTTCTTTGGTTACAAGGCATCCATCATCATAAAATGACAGTCGATACGAACAGCTGTTAGAGGGGCGGCCATTTTTTCTCTATATACAACGCTTAAACAAGGGGTTTCGTGTATATAACTACTGCAAAGCAATTCCCACTGTATAGTTACAGCCTGTTTATACGTCCATAGCTTATTCACGGTTTATTAGTAACGTTTTCTGTCTCAACTCTGCATAAGTCTCGTATAAAAACTATACACGGTTTATTAGTAAGACTGTAGCGGTCTTACTAATAAAAACTCTATATACAGACGTTTAACTGTCTTATACTCAATGAGTAGCTCGTTTATAAGTTGTGTGTAAATTCCTTACTAATAATCACTACATACGTCGTGTATAACAGTATAACTGTTACACAGCTACGTCATAGTTTCGACATTACTTCGTTACGAAAAGTAATAGAATATCAGAGGTTCTCTACTGGATCCGGTAGAGCGCTCTAGTGTGGCGTGTTGAAATATCGATAGTACAACTAGCTCTAATCGATTACCACACTACATTTTGGTCAAAGAGTACAAGCTACAGCAATATTATTCTAATAATTCTATAATCTTTGGTTTGTTCTTCTGTGGTTACAAGGTAAACATCATCATAAAATGACAGTCGATACGAACAGCTGTTAAAGGGGCGGCCATTTTTTCACTATATACAACGCTTAAACAAGAGGTTTCGTGTATATAACTACCGCAAAGCAATTCCCATTGTATAGTTACAGCCTGTTTATACGTCCATAGCTTATTCACGGTTTATTAGTAACGTTTTCTGTCTCAACTCTGCATAAGTCTCGTATAAAAACTATACATGGTTTATTAGTAAGACTGTAGAAGTATTACTATTATAAAGACGATACAACAGTGAATGAAAATTTTACGTTAATATGTAGGAAACGGGGGTAAGGAGAGCGGGAGGGAGAGAAATGGGGAGAGGAAGAGGGTGGGATGGGGAAGGGAAGGGAAGGGAAGGGAAGGGAAGGGAAGGGAAGGGAAGGGAAGGGAAGGGAAGGGAAGGAAAGGGAAGGGAAGGGAAGGGAGGAGGGGAAGAGAGGGAGAGAGATACATGGGTCTAAAACAGTAGTGTCAGAGTTGTAAGCTCCAAAACCGGTTGTGGAGCTAGAGTTGGAGCGTGAACTTGCTTATGTCTGTGGAAACACCGGAGCACGCAACCAGTCTAGTGGAGCGTTCAGCTCCGTTTAGTCTCTGTCTGACAACGCTGGTCAAAAATCTATACAGAATGAACCGCAAGTAATGTCATTAATTTCCGGGGGTTATTCTTTGAGATATTTCAACATCTTTTTCTTTAAAGTTGCTCGTTTTACGTCCTTTTCGAGATAAAAAATGTTTTATATGACACATTTCATATCATGCATTTAATTCCCAATATACTAGTACATTTAAGAGAGCAGTGTACGATTATGATAATAAATGTTTGAAATAATTTTAGTTTTGTCCTTTAAATGTGCAGAAATTTGATCGGAACAAATGTAACTTTTCGTTCTGCAGAGGAATTTTAAAATGTTACATTTCTTCGGATCAAATTTCTGCATATTTAAAGAACAAAATTAAAATTCTTTCAATAATTTATCATAATACGTTCTCTTAAATTTACTGAGCAGATTGGTAATTAAATCAATGGCTTTCTCAAAGCTATGAAATGTTTCATATAAAAGAATTTTTTTCTCGAAAAGGGAGCAAATGCGAGCAAAAGTGTGTTAAACTTTTTTGTTTGAAATATCTTAAAGATTAACCCCCTGAAATTACGGTTCACTCTTTATATCTCCATTACCAGTCCGGCGCTTCACCTCTGATCTACCATAGATGGCTGGAAGGAATAGGAAGGCAGATTAAGTTTAAACACGACAGACAGGCAGAAACTTTCACTGGCATTTAAGCCAACTTTAGAGCGTCGAATATTTTAGCAATGCTTTACTTTCTTTTACATAATAATAAAGTGGCATTCGAAACATCACCAAAATGGCCGATCCCTGTTCTTTCATTTTCAGTAATACAGCGATGTTTTCTTCACTGTGTGCATAAGGAAACACAAAACGATAATGCGTGGACTTAAGAATGAAATAGAAACGAAAGAATAAAGTCGTGATTACACAATTCAGAAGGAGAGAGGACAATAAATTTGTCTCACAGTCTGGCAAACGATCAACTGCGTGGAGATATGGTTTTGGCACGTGCAAGATGAGGGGGCGTCTTCCCTATCTAACAGAGTATTGCATACAATCTAGCCCACTCATTTGACGGCCTTAATGTCACAAATCACCAGTTTGTGTATTATGAAGTCATAGATGATGGAGGCGTGTGTGATGAAGTCATACTATCACCGTCACAGATTTTATTATTGTCGTCGTCGATATTCGCACTCCACATATTAATGGTTAGAGCCCGGATTTCCACTCACGATCAAATCTTAAAACATGCACTATCATATGACAAAACATGCACAATGAAGCGAGAAAAGGGTAAAAATATGCACAACAAAATTGAGTTCTATGTACACTATGTTATAATTTTATTTTGAAACAACGCATTACAACTAATTTTTTTTCAAAAATGTCTTCATTTAAGCTCATGCGTTTACCTGAAGCACGTTCTTGAACACAGAAAATGATCTTCCTTCATCACAAGAAATGGTAAGTGCACATGTAAGTGAAGAAATTTGGGACAAAGTGAAGTCGAATTGTAAGTATTTTGCATTTCCGCATGACCATGACCCCATAGAGCAGCCGTGGCGAAAATGTGATCGTGCGCCGAGCCACTGTGTAACCTGCAACGTGCATAGCAGCTATGGAGGGAGGCGGACACCCGAAGGGGAAGTGAAGCAACTGTCTCACTTATTAACGGATTTTCATTTTCCTTACGTCAAGCATTTAAATATAATTTTATACAGTATAGGGTTACAAACTAATGTTTAGTACGTGTAACGAAGAAAGAAATGAACATTATCACAACCTAAAATTAATTGTCTTCAGAATGTCTCTACGACAGAGTTTCAAAATCAGGAATTAGGTCACTTACTGCCAGTCGTAGTTGATGACGAAGGTATTTGTCTGTCAGTCGTGATCTAAATTTGGTTTTTACTATTTTCATTGTTGAAAATAATTTTTTACAAACGTAAGTTGTAGCGAACATGGCTTCAACAGAGCAAGCAAAAGAACGAAGCTTCCGATATTTATTTTTTGACAAAGATTTGAAAGTTCAACATTTGTCAAGTTCTTACATCTAGCTTTCATTTAACATCACATTGTAAATCTGTGAGCTAACCGCATTATTCGTACATCTGCTGAAAAAGGATCGGTGTACAGAGATGATGATGATGATGATGATGATGATGATGATGATGATGATGATGATAACACTTAACCCTTTAATGTTTAATGAGTGATATGTAGTACATATTACGCCGTTTTATGTTACACAACCGTTTTCCTCGTAATACTTGTGAACAAATCATACATTTAATATTCTCCCAATATTGGCAGCAAAAAAATGCGTCCTTCCATCCTACTTGAAACTTTCGTTTTTGTAGAGGTACTGTAGTGGCAAAAAAAAAACCGGACCGACCCTTGTAGCTGATTTCAGAGCCTTGTTCACTCCAGAGCACGATAGACTGGTAACTAAGACTTTCGTGGTTTGAATCCTGCCTGGGAAGGAAACTTTTTTTGTTCCTTATTCAAATTTATTCCCAATACTTTTCGATTGCTGGTAAAATTCATGTTCTGGGATTAATAAGTTAAGTAAGTAGTAAAATATCGCTGCAATCGAAAAGTATTGGGAATAAATATGAATAAGGAACAAAAGAAAAAGTTTCCTTCCCAGGCAGGATTCGAACCACGAAAGTCTTAGTTACCAGTCTATCGTGCTCTGAGTGAACAAGGCTCTGAAATCAACTACAAGGGTCGGTCCGGTTTTTTTTTTTTTTTTTTTTTTTTTTTTTTTTTTTTTTTTTTTTTTTTTTTTCCCACTACTGTACATGGTTTCGAGAGAGACACTGCGACGATACGCCACTCGCAGGTCAGAGACAAATACAAATGGAACGGAGTTTGACTCCAGTGAGTAAGAGGGTGGGGGTTGGGCGAGGTAGGAAGCAAGAGAAACGCACAGCTATCATTGCGAGCCACAATGCGCTCGCGAGTCACATTTTCGCCACGGCTGCCATAGAGAATCGAACCAGCGATCTTCCGACTTTGCAGCGTTACGCCTTAACCGCGGTGCTATCAGATAAGCATGGAAACATAAAATATAAATGCAAAAAGTACGTCTGTAGCCAGTCCAGTGAACAGAAGTAAAGCACAACTAGTTTTATGCGCATGCGTCGCTCTGGTTTGAGATTGGTTTGCTCTTGATATGCAAATTTTTTTGACCGTTAGGAAATGGTTTGGTGACGGTTTGATATGCTGCAAGAACGCCCGACTTTAATCAGCAAGTAGTCTGAGTTTGAAGTTATCGCTACATGCTCATGACGATCGGAAATTGCTGCAGAAACAAACCTTATATCATATAGTATTACGATGTACTTCGGTAGTACTTCGGTACATTGTAATAATATATGATATGAGAAAAAAATCACTTAGTAATTTAAGACGGCGCTTACTCCGTCGGATCCCGGCCACTTAGTCACTCATAACGAGTGCACCTCTGCACATAAGTGGACATTGTGCCACTGTCATACATCTATGACGCAGTGCATGAGCGTAGGCCACTAGAGGGAACCCAAGAGGTGGAACTTAAACTGAGAGGATTCAATCCGACATCGGGATGGGAATCCGCTGTGGCTTAGTGGATAGAGCGTCAGTACGTAGAGCTGAAAACCCGGGTTCAAATCCCGGTGCCGGAGAGAATTTTTCTCTGTTCCACTCATCCTCCATCTTATGTATATCAGCCAATAAATAATCACAACTTTTCAGAGATATCCGTTCATGAAATCTTGCGACTTTTTATTTCCTGGATCATTCTTCAAGTCAGACGTCTTGTTCCCCCCCCCCCCTAGGGTTACCAAACGTCCGTATTTAGCAGGACATGTCCGTATTTTGAAGGTTTGTCTTGTCGTCCGTATTTATTTTTGAAGATTTGTTAAATGTCCGTATTTTTATGGAAAAGTCCCAATCATCTCATTTTTTTATAATTACATTTCAAAACATAATTCTGAACTGCGAATAAAACTATGGTTTTATATCCATATATTTTATTCAGAGTCTGAATTCATTGCAACGGTAGAATAATGTTCCAAGTATTAGCATCACTGGTCAATAAACTTTCGTTACAACGTTACAATAGTGTTGCAAGTATTTGCGTCAATGGTCAGTGTTCTCTTTCGAATACAAGGCACGAATAAACCATAACTTATCACGCTTTGTCCGTAAAATCGATCGATCGCCGTGCATAACAATAGCATGATCCGCGATACCATCAGTAACACGAGGTTGAGCCAATTTAATATTCTTTTCACCCGAAAATCAGCATCAGTAAAACTGTAAACATACGAAATTATTCTTCCGAGTGTAGAAGGCCATTGTTTCAGTCATCTGTCGGCAAATATATGGTGAGTGAAGTAGTTTTTGTAATTATGGCTGCACGTAAAATTTGGTTAAAAAATAGTTTCTCATGTAGACCTATGTTTCTGTATACAGTGCTGGAATTAAAATATTCTGTACTATGATTGTATTTTTTTTTTTTGGTTTAACTGTATTTTAATTATTTTATTTTATTGTACAGATAATTATTTAATATAATCTTACGCAACTTAAGCAATAATCAATAATTTCGAGGGAAAAATTGTTCCGGGGCCGATCGTTCCGGGGCCGGGTATCGAACCCGGAACCTTTGGTTAAACGCACCAACGCTCTACCAACTGAGCTGACCGAGAACTCTACCAGACACCGATCCAATTTTTCCCTCTATATCCACACACCTCAAAGTGGGATGACAACCGTCAAGCAACCAACATTGAGTGCACACTAACTCTGTGTGACTTAAAATTGTTAAATTATACCTGAAAAGCTTGTTTGTTCGTTAACAGAAAACCACAATTTAAGTCACACAGAGTTAATGTGCACTCAATGTTGGTTGCTTGACGGTTGTCATCCCACTTTGAGGTGTGTGGATATAGAGGGAAAAACTGGATCGGTGCCTGGTAGAGTTCAATTGGTAGAGCGTTGGTACGTTTAACCAAAGGTCCCGGGTTCGATACCCGGCCCGGAACAATTTTTCCCTCGAAATTATTCATATGTAACCCTATTAACTTAATAATACGAAAAGAAACAACTAATATCTAAAAACAAAACAGCCTACTTTTCGAACACGCGATGCTTGAAAAGTGTAAACTTAAAGGTAAACAATACCTATTATTACGTAAGACTAACACGAAATCACTACTTTCCCGCTGTCACGACATTCAAAACTTGTAGTCTTGGCGGTGTTCTACGTGTTATATAAACTTCCTCACTTAGTTTTAAAGACTTGATAATTGAAACCACTGAGCTACGCCAGTGCTCGCATTTCCGTTTCAGGCGGCTGCTTCTGCGAATATTGTAATATTTCATCGGAAAATGGAAGTAAAAGCAGATCTTCGGCACCAATCAAAACCAAGCCACAAAATAACTAATTCTGCATGACAGAGGAAACTTTTCCGTCTGCATGCTACGAAAACGAATAAGGAGCGAGGTGAGCATTAACTTGACAGGACGGGATGTATTTTGACAATTTTATAGTACAAAACTCCATCTTGTTCCGAAAACAATAATATGATCTCCCATTTTCAGCCCTTCTTCAGTGAATAAAAAATGAGAAAACTGTCCCCATTGAGAGTTCCCTAACTATAGTTACAACCAATAAGAAAAAAAAAAAAAAAAGAAAAAAGAAAAGAAACGAGGCTACAGGGAAAAATTGCTATTGGGAAAAATTGATTTTGGTAAAAATGGGTATTGATAAAAATGCTTTGGGGAAAAATAGGTCTACGAATTGGGAAACATTAAATGTGGGAAAAGAGGATTGGGAACAGTGAATTGGGAAGGATACGGAGAAATGATTAATATTACCACAGTCTAGTATATAGTCACGAAGCTCAATACGTAGTTAATATGCATCCATAGATAGTTGCTAACCACTAGGATCGCTAATATCGCCTCATCACAGACAATGCGAAATAATACTGGCACAGTCTATTGTTCCTAGCACCCTCACAACCCAAGCTTCGTGACTGTATATACTAGACTGTGATAATACCTTAAACTCTACAGGAATATCCTTAATATTTGCGCCGTTTTGAAAGTGTTGAATAATATTTACTTTGTAAGAAATACTCAGACGTGAACGTGTTTGTGACATGATGCCTTGTCCGTATGCGGAGGTTTGGATTCGCGTCACAGCAACAGACCACGTTGTACTGTTTTGCTGCTTCCTTTAGACTCACGCATTCTACTACATCGGCGAAGCAGTGTATATTGGTTCATACATTTCAGAAATGCCTGTCATGCAGGCTTGTTACACGTATGAACATATGAGAGATAGCACCAAGATATCAATCATAAGTATCATGCCTATATCAAGTTCAAGAATCCAAGTGTGAATTCACTTGTTACAAGTGGAGAGACATATAGTCTGTAACAATAATTCCCAAAGTGTGGGTCGCGATTCTGTAGGGATCATATAAAGAGCTGAGAGGTATCGCGAAATGATTTACAAAATTAAGCAAAGAAAATAACATACTGTATATTTATGTTATATTTAGAAACAAACAAAGTTTGTGAAAAAAGAAATGTTTCAATAGTTATAAAGTAAAAAAAAATAATGCGATAAATATGCCTATTTTTGAGAAAGTATCTTCTTAAATCTGATCTTTATATTCGATACAGAAACAGTGATATTTTCAAGTTCAAGTAGTTTCTCTCTTTTGTTTTGACGTAATAGACGAAAAACAAAAAAGTGTAACGAGTTTCTTTTGTAAGCTCGAGATATTCTTTCATTTTTTTTTTTTTTTTACAAACACTGCCCTACGCTCTGCGAGAAAAATATACTTTCAACATTCCATCAGTATATACATATTCCAATGAGGCTATTTTTAAATATTAATTTGAAAATTTTTAGCGAGTTGAACGCAACTGTCTAAAACCGGATTCAGTATCCCATTGTGACTGTCGTAATTGTTTTGAGTTTATCATCTACTACTACTAAACAGGCTTTATACCATGTCGTCTATTGCCGACTCAATAATCCATCGTTTAGTCGGTCGTCCTATAGATATTTGTTTTGAGTTTCTTCCGGAAAATACCCAAAAAGCTGTTCTTTAAAACTGTACAAACTTAATTGCATGTCCGGAAAAATAAAATCGGTATTTGCTGTATCATACAGTACGTAGATAAATTTTCCATGAGTTCTTTAATACACTAGAATGAATGAAATTTCTCTTTGTCAAGTGGTGTCGACCAGAAATCAAGTTTACTTATAAATCCGTCGATTTTATGTCTGGCTGTTATTATGTTAACATCTTGGCCTTACTAGCTACTAGTCAAAGTGTTTGAGTGTTCCAAAAACATATCAGCAAGAGCCTTTTGAAAAAATTGAAATTGTATAATAATAATAATAATAATAATAATAATAATAATAATAATAATAATAATATGACGTACGCAATGAAGGAGGAAAGGAACTGGCTGCTCTAGCCCATTATCTCCTGGCTTAGTTACCTCATCCATGAGTGATGCCTTATGAGGTTGAAACCTGTCTTCGGACAAGCGACTAACAACAACATGAAGATTAAGAGACATCCTTAACATGCAACTAGTGACACACACACGCACGCCATACACAAACACACTGCACGCGCGCACGCCTCACATGTACACACACACGCACGCCACACATCCACATACACGCATACGCACGCAAGCCATACACGCACGCCATACACGCACGCACGACACATGCACCCCACACACGCCCCGCGCGCGCAAGCACACACACGCCATACGCGCCACACGCGCCGCACGCACACGCACACACACACACACTCACTCCCTCCCTCCCTGCGCGCGCAAATATAAGAAGGCCCATTTTTTAGACAATAGATGCAAAGACGCACCGCACAAAAATATTTTTAAATTTCTTCCCGTTGCTGTCCGATAACGAGGGAGAATAGGTACCGATATTTTCAACAAGATTCCGCACATTTAATCACAAGATGACAGTCATGTGTGAATCAAGTTGGTTATCACTTTGAGAAACACTTATAACACATATCATTTCTCATTATGCAATAAATTATAATTGTTTACATGCTTCACATAATAAACGTAAAAATGAGCGGAACGTTGCGGAGCGAAAATCCCGAAAGAGTCTCTCTCTCTCTCTCTCTCTCTCCCTCCCCCCCAATGGCCGAAATATAATCTGACCGCTCTGTATAACATGTTTAACAAAAGAATACGATATTTTTTTACATCTTTGATCGCCTGCACATATTAAACATGTAGAAATCTTCCGCATGTTAGGAAAAAACATAACAGAACACTGGTGGAAACATCAAGTTTAGAAGCTGAGAAACATAATGAAAGTGTGACACGGAATAGACGAATAGTTGGTCGTCTTGTTGATGTACGAGTAGTATGCTACTTCCGACAGCGTAAATTAATATGCCTTTAGAGAACATCAAGGAGACCAAGACATCTATCACTCAACCTCCGCAGGAGACCATACGGGCTATTTCATACGAAATCGATCAATAAAAAACCTCGCATTTTTTATACTCTAATGTTTTCCCTATTTATACAAGGTGCTGAGGACAGTGCATTTTCAAAAATATACTATCGAAAGTCAAACGGTTTTCGTATTACTGAGCGACAAATTTAGCGTATTTTATAAAAACGAGCCTCTTTCAGCGCTCAGAACTCTGGAACCATTTACTGCACAACATTGAACGAGAGCTTATTTTGAAGCTGACATTTGGTAGGTTATGTTAAGAAATAATCCTTATTTTTACTGTACAAAGAGAGACAGATAATCTGATTTTACTTGCTTTTAGGCTTTTTGCTAATTTGTAAAAATGTAAAAAAATATTGAGAAAAAACCTTTGCATTATTAATAGGGATTCGGCATTGTTTGCTTAGTGGTATGGCAATAAGTTTCGGGGGTATTAAATAGATTATTTTCACACGCCTAGGCTTGAACGGCGCAGTACCGCACGTACTGGCCGAGAGCTGAAGATAAGCGAGCGTTGGGCGTCATTGTACTCCTGTGTTTATGAAAACCTGTGATAAAGCTAGCACAGTCATGACTGCTAGACGACACATCACGTGTTTATGTCTCCTGGCCTTGCTTACCTAGGCTAGCTCCCGCCTCACAGTCAGCTGGTTAGTTCAAGCGCGTATTAGCCTATTTATTTTATTTGATATTTTCAATACTTTATTATCAATGTGCCATCAGTAAAAAATATGTGTTTATTTGTACTTTCAATACGGAATCTAACTATATATTTTTAAAAATATTGTTTCCTTGGCAAAGGCGTCTTAATGAGGAAAAATCTAAATTTCTCCATTTCCATAAAAAAGTAAGAATAGTAATATGCGTTACAAAAGCGGTATGTTGACGTTTTCATGTTCGAGGAAAAGATTGAAAAAGCGAAACGTAGTTGAGCATTTTTAATTTCCGACAACATGAAAACAAACATACCGCTCGTGTATCGTACATTATTTTGTGCGAAGATCGTTTATTACATACCTGAAAGAGGATTTTCTAATTAGTTGCAATGAAATCTCCATCTTGGTTTCTGTTTAATGACGGCAACTTTGGAATACCAAAATATCTATCTTCAACATTGTTGCTATAAAATATTTTCTGTGTTTACTATACTTCAGGAGGCCGTGATATACGTCTGTCTTCCCCCCCCCCCCCCAGTCTATAAATGCGAACTTAAAACAAACGGTAAGGTTATGTAATGATTTATTTTTCATTTTAATATTTTAACAATATTATTTATATAACATATTGCAGTAATAACATCGGCATCTGGAATCTTGTTGATTTTTTCACGGCTTCCTTAACGTTACTTGCAACAGGAATGCAATAACTTTTGTGGAGTAGTAGACTTTACTTAATTTTTGCAAATATTTAAAAACAATAATTAACAGTGCAATTTAGGTGAAATTGCAGTGGTAAGTTTCCAATTTATAATTATTACTATGTTAAACGTCTCTAAAAATAATATGTTAAAAGCCTAAAGCAGTAAAATGAATATGGCGCTCAAGCGGTAAGAAGAGGGAAATTGTTATGTGTGTTACGTTGGGAATGCTGAATGTGGTATTTCACACTTATCGCGTATTGGTTTTGTGCGGAAAGCAAGCAAATACGCACGATCTCGCACAAAATCTGTTTATATGTCAATATCAACTTTAATTTCTCAGCATCAAAATAAACCATGATTTTGATCATTGGGTGAAAGTGTTTCGGAACTATACTTACTTACTTTTTTTAAGTGGGTTATTTTACGACGCTGTATCAACATCTAGGTTATTTAGCGTCTGAATGAGATGGTGATAATGCCGGTGAAACGAGTCCGGGGTTACCGAAAGTTACCCAGCATTTGCTCGTATTGGGTTGAGGGAAAACCCCGGAAAAAACCTCAACCAGGTAACTTGCCCCAACCGGGATTCGAACCCGGGCCACCTGGTTTCGCAGCCAGACGCGCTGACTTACTTACTTACTGGCTTTTAAAGAACCCGGAGGTTCATTGCCGCCCTCACATAAGCCCGCCATTGGTCCCTATCCTGAGCAAGATTAATCCAGTTTCTACCATCATATCTCACCTCCTTCAAATCCATTTTAATATTATCTTCCCATCTACGTCTCGGCCTCCCCAAAGGAGCTTTAACAGTTTAAAGTTGCAAATTTTTTGAAAATACGATAAATTTAAATATTTTTAATTTAAACACTATGAAGTTCTGATGCCTCAAACTTTGCACAAAGCATTGTATCACAGTTCTCTACGTACAAAAAAAGTTTTATTGTATTTAGAAATTGTAAGGTCAATTTTCTCTATATTTCGGTCGATTTGAGATGGAATAGCTCGTACGTATGGCAGCAGGCATTCCAGGTTCGAGTTCTCGGTCCTTTAAATCTAGGTTATTTAGAAATATTATTATTCAAATCTAGTCTTTCAGGTGAAGCTCCCTGTAAAGCAGATTTGAATAATTTCAAGGGAAAAATTGTTCCGGGGCCGGGTATCGATCCCGGGACCTCTGGTTGAACGTACCAGCGCTCTCCCAACTGAGCTACCCGGGAACTCCACCAGACACCGTCTCAACTTTTCCCTTTATATCCACAGACGCCAGAGACCCAAATCGAGTGCACACAAACTCTGTGTGACTTGGAATTGTGGTTTTCTGTTAACGTACACAGTGACGTATATATTATGTAAATCTAGTCTTTCAGGTGAAGCTCTCTGTAAAGCAGATTTGAATAATTTCAAGGGAAAAATTGTTCCGGGGCCGGGTTGGGAGTTGGGAGAGAGCTGGTACGTTCAACCAGAGGCCCCGGGATCGATACCCGGCCCCGGAACAATTTTTCCCTTGAAATTATTCAATATTATTATTATTATTATTATTATTATTATTATTATTATTATTATTATTATTATTATTATTATTATTTTGTGGCGGGCAAGGTCGCAGTTGGGGTTTTTCTCGGAGTTCTCCTATTTCCCCATATCAGGCATCTACATCATACCATCAACATTTCTCAATTCCGTCGTCATTCCTTAGCATTCACCGAATGCCGGCTGGCAACGCACGGAGGTGACTGGCCTAGGGACGAAACCTGAATACGCAGAGAATCTTAGTGTATTCAGCCGGTGTGTTTTGGGAATGCGCCTAGCTTGAGGGTTAGCGCAGATGATCTTTAGAGGTCGCAGTGCTGGATCGTAGTTCCCACCTCCCGAAATTCAATTCAAATAAACTAAAGCATTATTATAAGGTTGTTTATTATGTGGTATGTCTATAGATAAATGAAGTTTTACATTAGCTTACCTGGCGTAGTTGACAAGTGTGAGTAGTGTTGTTTCTAACAGTTGAACTATAATCAATGGGCCTTCTACACGCAACAATGGGATCCTGCAAAACAAAGAGATTCATGTGTTTAGTTACCTTTGTAACGAAACTTGAAGTCTTCTATAAAGAAATTTAAAGAAATGTATTTTGCATGTAAAATCGCTTAATAGTATTTATGTTATAGCACACGTTACGTTTAGCATGGTAATACCAGTCTAGTATATACAGTCAGAAGCTCAATACGTAGTAAATATGCATCCACAGATAGCTGCTAACCACTAGGATCGCTACTATCGCCTCATTACAGACAATGCGAAATAGTACCTGCACAGTCTATTGTTCCTAGTGCCCTCATAAACTCAAGCTTCGTGACTGTATATACTACTAGACTGTGGTAATACTTTACAGTACTTGTGCACTAATGTGAATATTGTACATGATTTCAACTAACAATAAATACTGTTTATCCACTTTATGTAATGTGGACTTTACGTCACCAATACAAATGTTGTAAACATTCATTACGCAATTGGTTACGTAATAATTCTATTGCGCAACTAGGTAGGTAAAGATACTCCGTACCATCGATGCGGTAACAATGAACTTGGTTTTTCGCTTGCAGCTTTCTCACTAAAGTATGCCAGCATTACTTTCTTTGACACACTCGCTTTCTACATTTTTCTTGGAACAGTAATCTTCAATTTTTTTTTTATTCCACTTCATATCTTAAGCGGGAATTATAAGGTAGGCCCAGTAAACATTCAATTGCAGAATTTGCAGCATTTTCAATATCTGAATCCTCGTTTCAACTCATTTTAACAATGTTTGTTTATTTCTCCTAGTATTGTTCTTCTTCTGTTATAAACAAAAACCTATCGTGCAAAATTAATAAAACAAACATAAACGAATCGCCACTCACAGAAAGAAACTAATAACAATAATACAACCGATATTCTACAAAAGACATGTTCAAAACTAGGCCTAATATAAATAATACAATTATTTTTATAAAGAAAGTATTTTTTATGAAAGTGGATAAAATTTGTACGATATACCGTACTTATCGTAAGTTCATACTACAATATTCAACTGGTTATCAAACTCTGCCGTCGTTTGATAACTTTCCAATCTCGTATTATTATTATTATTATTATTATTATTATTATTATTATTATTATTATTATTAGTTTAGGTAACGGCCAGCAAAAGCGGCCTTTGATGACTCGTAAAGAGTTATCTGAATTCATGCTTGCGAAAAAAATGTTTAGACTCTATTATAAATAGGAGTGGGGAGTATGGACGAAAACAACACACACATTAATAAAGTGTTGTTCATTTTAGAGCTCAACTAAATGGATACGCTACATCTTAGCCATGTCTTGGGCATGTCTTGCCGCTTTGTCGAGCTATATTCAGGGATGGCCAGCACTGATTCAATAGATAAAGGGAAGACAATTTATTAAAACTGTATCCATGTTACTTTTAGATTTGCCTGAGAAGTATAAGTGCATTATAAGAATGTAAGTTTTAATTTTCATGCTCATTTTTCACAAGTTTGATTTTTTTATTCAAAAGAAATATTTTGTCAACTTTTCGTACAGAAAAGTGAAATTTTCAGGTACTATAGGCCTATTTATTTAGTAGCCTTACAGAATGTTTTCATAAATCTAATATACCGTATATATGTATTACTGAAGATAGCGTATTGAAATTTTTGAAAATATTCGCATGGAAATTGTTTGTAAGGAAATGAATTAGCAAAGCAACTACTGTTACACCATAAGCAAAAGATACGTGCCCATGTGTTGTAAAAATGTCAGCTCTATAGCTTCAGCAGATTTCGAGAAAATAATTTAATATTCTGATGATAGGAAATTGCTCACAAATATCACAAATACCAAATGCGATAAGAGTTTTGTTATGTAATATTAGTTACACTTAAAACAGATACAGTACCTAGGTAACTTTGCTTTGTACTGTAATATTGTTTTGATTAGTTTATTGATTACTTTTGTAAGGCTAAAGATACCATCAATATAAATTCCACCATATGTCATACTCAATCTCTTTCTTTGGAATATCACTTTCTTTATGAATGATGTGTTTCATTCACTTAATACAGTATAATTATACTACTATGGAATTTAAGTGAATATAACTCTCTATTATGTTATTAACATTTAAAACACAAGTGCAATATTAAGAAATCAGTGTAAGTACTTTTGTTTTACAGACAATGTAGATAATATTAAACAGAAAGAAGCCATATAATATAAAAGTAACGACATAAAATTTCACGTTCCGTTTGAAGTTTGTGCACCACTGTTTTCTTAATCCAACAGGTTGCTTATTCATATACACAACTCTTCCTCTTTTCATACTTAGCGCTTGCTGCCCGCGCGCGATGTCAAGGTCAGAAAAATGCGCTTGCTTTGACATCACTGTCTTAGAGTATCGTCGAGAACTTTCTGGTTTTTAACTGCAGCGATATCACGTTTTTCATCAGGTTCAAGTTTTCTTTAATGGATATTTTAGAAATGAAAGAGCGAATTGTTTATTCATGAGAGCACTTTCAATGAGAGCTATCCATTCTTCTCGATAAACTATTGTGTCAACCTTGCGTCCTTCCTTTTCAATTAACGCAAAGTCATCACAAATTAACCTACTGTGTCGAGGAATAAAACACAGTTCATACGCTCGCACAAGCTAACTTCAGACATACACAGCTGACAAGCAAACATTCTGATGAGGGCAGATAGCTTTTTTTTTTCTTCCACCATGTTAATAAAGTCAAAAGAAATGCATATACAAATTTCGACCACTCGACCGCAATTTTTTTTAACTTGGTTATTTAACGACCCTGTATCAATTACTAGGTTATTTAGCGTCGATGAACTGGTGATAGCGAGATGGTATTTGGCAAGATGAGGCCGAGGATTCGCCATAGATTACCTGACATTTGTCTTACGGTTGGGGAAAACCTCGGAAAAAACCCAACCAGGTAATCAGCCCAAGCGGGAATCGAACCCGCGCCCGAACGCAACTCCGGATCGGCAGGCAAGCGCCTTACCCGACAGAGCTACGCCGGTGACTCGACCGCAATTACGAGGCTGTCCAGAAAGTGATTTTCCCTGGGGCCGTTTACAGAAAAAAGCACAATTGCATGGAAATAATTATCGAAACTGATACAGCAATTGTTGCGTTATTTGTCAACATATTTCCCACTGGAATTGAGACATTTGTTATACCATGGGATCAATTTTTGTATCCTTGTGTCGTACTAGAAGTCAGCCGCCTGGGATCGGAACCAGCGTATCACAGCCGTCCGCACCTCTCTATCGATCCCATGACATAACAAATGTCTCAATTCCGGTGGGGAATATGTTGAAAGATAGCTCAACAACTGCTGTGTTTATTCCAATAATTTTTTCCATTGAAATTGTGTTTTCTTTCTGTTAACAGCCCCTGGCAAACTATTTTTTTACGGCTCTCGTAATTGCGGTCGAGTGGCCAAAATTTATATAAGCATTTCTTTTGACATTATTAACATGGTGAAAAAAAAAAAAAAAAACTTTTTTTTATCTGCCCCCATCAGAATGTTTGCTTGTGAGCGACATGTGACCTGTAGAGCTACTCTGATTGGATCTATGGACCTGTGAACATTTGGAGGTAAAATTGCTGTAATATCAGTAACTGTATCTAATGTAGGCCTACTTGTGCACACCCGACAGGTAAACTACATTTACGTTTATGCTCGACCATGCCGAAATGTAGTAATTATACACCTGGTAGCAGCCCTTTAATGGACCTCATTAAAGTACACCTATTCATTAAAGTTCAGGTGTTCCACCAATCAGAAAACACCATTGTAGCAATATGAAAGCGCAAGTATCGATTATTCTCGGATATGCAATCGAAAGACAACTAGCGAAACGTCACGGAGGCTGAAAATCCAATACTTTCGCAGAAGGTTATGTTCTGTTACTATAATAATTAGCGTTAATTGTAAATAATATTCAAATAAATTCAATTTGTCATCTCGTTTTTCAATGTCTAAATCAATTTCAAGGTTATATCAAGATTAATGTTTATTTTACACTCTAGATTATATCAAGGTCAATGACATTTGTTTCTCGGAAAAAAATCAATACTTTCGCGTCTGCGCACATCTCACAATTTACGAGATATTGCACAAGGTCAGTTTCGCTCCCCAGTCAGATAAGAATAACATGAATACTTCTGAATAATTTCAAGTTAGAAATATGGTCGAGCTTGCGCTTGTTTCATAAACAAACTCGCGTCTTAATTACTACCATTATAGGCTCGTCTTAATTACTACCATTATAGGCTCTTGTCACTGACTAGAAGAATATATTATAATTATGAATTAGCTGAAAAATAGGAAATATAGACTTAAGAACATAATATGGCATTCCACTCCTCAATTGGTTTTTGACTTAATGTAAAAACAAAAGTATTCATGCAAAGGAAATAACATCTTTATTTAATGAATTCATCAGTTATTTTTCTCCATTGCTACCAAATGGTGGCTAGTCCGTGTTTGTGCAAGGTAGATTCCGCGTTTGTTAACAAAAGCATGTCTGATGTCAAATTTCAATGAATTGTCTGGTTCGATTCGAGAAAAATACGCCCGATTTTTTGGTGAATTTGTGACCACTGTGATTAAACCTGGATCCATTACTACACACCTGAGAAAAACAGAAGTCGAAACAATAGAAGCACAATGATTCTCCGCTTCCAAAGAATGCAAAATCTGTTCAATGAGCTGGGAAAGTCATGACGTCCATGTTTTGGGATTCTAAGGGGATAATCATGATTAACTATCTAGCAAAAGGAGAACAATAACCAGAGAACATTATTCAAATCTCCTGCAGCGATTGAAAGAGAAAATTCGCGAGAAGAGGCCAGGTATGGCCAAGAGGTAAATCTTGTTTCATCACGACAATGCACCTGCTCACACGTCTGCATTCGCTAAAACATACGAACTACGGTTTACGGTTCGAATATTGTTGCCACATCACCCCTACTCACCAGATTTCACATCCTCAGACTTCTTTCTTTTCCCAAAGCTCAAAACTCAATTGGCTGGGGAGAAATTTTCGCCAAAGGAAGAGGTTATTGCAATAGCAGAAGGCTTTCTTGCAGACCTCGAGAAATATGTGTACAAGGAGAGTAGGCCACAGCAGCATTGCAGCACTAGTGGGCTAAGTATGTGAATCTCAGAGGGGATTAAGTTGAGAAATAAAGATTGTATCAGAATAATCCTAGTTTAATTTCTGTCAGGCTATGGACTTTTCAAACAACCCTCGTATAAAGACAGTCAAATTTTAACAGATGGAAATTTAATTAAAGGTACGATTTATGAAAGTTATATACCGTAAAATAAAATTTATTGGGTGTATTTGAAGCAGAGGAAATTGATGTTGATTATTTCTTTGTTTACTGATAATATCGTTCTTCACTAATTTATAGGGACACAATTTCCACTGCCTTCTAAATGCTTACATAGCCTACCAGGCAGGACACAATCGCGATTTTGCGAATCTTTAGCGATAGGGAAAAAGTCACAACATAAAATCGGTAACAATTGCAGTGATATATGACTCTGGTTGAAATTCAACGGATTCTTATTCTTCAATGGCATATTCCAATAAGAATCTATAAATTCTTACATGTTTACTCCACCGTTAAAACAAAGTCTATAAAGAAAGATGTACTACTATTCATGAAATATGTAATTATATTACTGAGCTATATAAATCCAATTTATTTATGTTTCTGAAATATACGAATCAAAGAATGTATATAAATAACCAGACATGCAGTTTATGCAATATGCAATGAAAAATACTAAAATATGTATGCATTTAAATTAAATTTATTTTCGTTTCTAAAATAAAGCAATCAAAGACTGTACATAAAGTAATAAATCGACATGCAGATGTTCATGCACTACAAAATCCTAAGCATGTATTTAAATCAAATTTATTCTTGTGCATAAAACAGAGGAACCGAAAGACTGTATATATTAAGCAATAACTCGACATATAGAAGTTCATGCATTGAGAAGTCGTAAAAAAACGCATATATTTAAGCAGCTACTATTGTTGAAATATGCATTATAAAATGAACAATTTATTATTATATGCAGTAAAAACGGCATTTCAAACAAAGTGTGTTCATTTTTAAACTAAGGTTCTCAAATAACCAATCCGCAAAACACAATGATTTCAAATAATGTTTACAGGCATAACAGCAGTTCACGGACTGGTAACCACTCAGTGAGAAGAGTATTCCGATTTCGTGTGTCAGATATATTTGCCGGAGCAAATCCGTGCAGACTATATGTTACCCCATACTGGTTGGGTGATCGACCTCAGCTGAGGCCAGTGTTGCCAACTCGATTCTTAAAAATCCGCTGTGAAGCCGTGCAGAAACTGCTAAATTGCTATATTGTCAATGTAAAATTATATTATTTTGCCACTATGAGCGCTAAAAATACCTGCTAAATTCTTATATCAGCAATACAAATTTCATAAATGTTACCCACTAAACTAACGCCGAAAAATGCTAGATCTAGCAGGAAAGCCGCTGAATTGGCAAAACTGGCCAAGGCATATGAACATGAGGCTAGGAGTCTGCTGTTCGGTTTTGGTCCACCATCGGCTTTCGATTCATGTTTATACAGATAGTCTCGTACATAATCTCGGTTTTGTAGCAAAACTGTAGTTGAGTATGTTGTGACTAGAAATTAATCTAATCTTCGAAGTAAAGCCCACCAGATTCTATAGTCTTGAGCCACCTTTCAGGGAGGTTTGTTATCCCGTGACGGTAACAATTTCCGGGTTTTGATGTGAAGAATTTGGTGATAGCCATTTCAACGCTTCCAAGTTTTGGAAATTTCTTTCACGCAGGATATGGATCACGGATCGAAATCAGAGAGACCTTGATAGTGAACACCTTTTAATCACAGGGATATGTCTGCTATTTGCAAGTCTCGCTACATTTGTGAATTATATCACTGTCAACAATTTTACAGGCTTTTGACTGTGCATACAAATTAAATAATTCCACGGAAATTATATTGCAAGCATATTTTATTCCTTCACGAATGCAGGATATTTATGACAATACATTGTTTTTTAGAAATTTAGTTTTACTAAGAAAGCATCATAAAATAGAACTTTTATTTATACACGTCTTTATTAGACAAGGTTTCCCTGAACTTCATTTATTTGCAACACGTTTACTTTCTATGTTTGGCTCAACCTATTCATGTGGACTTCTAAAATGAAGAGCAACAACAGCATGTTGCATCCAACATAAGTGGCTGGTGCTTTGAGACAAAACAAATGAAGAGGAAGGGATGTCAAAATCTTCAGCACGACAAGAAAATTAATTATAATTTATTTATTTACACATGCAGGGCACATTCTCATTATTTTTAATAACAATTTCTGAAGGTTATATTCGATTTTGTATGAGATTAAACAATTTACTTAATATTACATAGATAATGGTTCATGTTAATGTGTATTTCACAGTTCATTAATCATTTACGTTATTTGATACAAAATAACACATGTAATGTTAATACAGAGCCAGTTCGTCACTGACAAAACAACATAGGCTACAAGTATACAAAGTGAGTCAGTGTTTACTCCTGTTTAGTCAAGATGTACAGAGGTCAGCAGTATTTACAAACATCACCTCTGGTGTGAATCTTGTCTTTCCTGATCAAAATCAACCATAGTCTTGTCTTCCTTGATCAATCACTCGTCCTATATTTTCTAACATTAGATATAAACTTTAATTCAAAAGCGATGGGCTCATATTCAGAAAATTCACTTTAGGAAATGCAGAGTGGAAAAGCTTATCAAGTAAAAACTTATGAAGTGCCAAAATAAAAGAGAGAGAGCACATTATACTTGCCTAACTAATTGCAAACTAAAAGTCAATTGAAGGATTTCACACCAGACATGACTAATCCACATGAAATAGTTTTGAAGATATTCAATGCTTAAATTCAACTGCCAACAATTAAATCTATATGCTGTCAAATTTATGGCGAAGTGCATCAACCTTCAGTTAAAAATGTAGTACCTGTAACCATGGGTTACGAAACCACAGTTAAAAAGTTGTTGTTGTTTTCTAATGCCAGGCGATTGACAAAGTCATTTGACCTCTTGCACTCCAATATTTTTCAAAGATATTATCATGACCAGCCACTGAAGCACAGATTTTGAGGTGTTCCGAATCCATTTCTTCGTTTGAGTTGCACAATGGGCAGTTAGGGGACTGATATATTCCAATTCTATGCAGGTGTTTGGCCAAACAATCATGGCCTGTTGCCAATCTAAATGCAGCTACAGACGATTTTCGTGGTAAATCGGGAATTAACTGTGGATTTTGATGCAGAGAGTTCCATTTTTTCCCTTGGGATTGAGTTATCAAATTTTGTTTGTTGAAGTCTAAGTATGTAGATTTAATAAATCTCTTCACAGAGTAATACGTAGATTTAGTAACAGGTCTGTAAGTAGCAGTGCTGCCCTTCTTTGCTAAAACATCCGCATTCTCATTTCTCAGGATTCCACAATGGGATGGTATCCATTGGAATACAATTCTTTTATTGAGTGATATTAATTGAGAGAGCATTTTAGTTATTTCTGCTGTTTGAGATGAAGGTGTGTGTTTAGAGACGATTGATAGAATAGCTGCTTTGGAGTCTGACAATATAACTGCATTCATAAATTTATTGATGTGGCATAGAAGATTCGTGAGACTTTCACTTATTGCAATGATTTCACCATCAAAACTTGTTGTTCCATATCCAAGAGATCTATAAAGGGAGAAGAGACAGTACGTAACACCTGCACCGGCACCTTGTTCTCTGGAGATCAAGGATCCGTCGGTGTATAAATGAAGCCAGTTTTATGGAGGGTACCTAATATTAATAATTGTCTCTAAAGACAATTGTTTCAGTATTTCAGTGTTTACTTCTGACTTCAGTATTTCTTCTGTTAAATTTAGATTATATTCTATATTTAATAGAGTTAAAGGGTTTGGTTTAATTTGTAAGTTTTCTTTTAAATTCGGGATATTGATTTTCTGTTTTAATTCTTGAACAATGGATATGAAATTTTTTTTGTTTTTTCAATCTACAGAGAGGACTGTATGAATGCCATATTAGGCACAGTTAAAAAGTAACCATGGGTAAAATGTAATTTCTGTGCACCATTCATAATCATTGGTTACCTACACATGGTTAGCTAATACCTCATTTAACCAGGTTAAAGTCTGTGATGGCACACACTTTCTACAAAATGACGAAAGGAAAGCATCCTTATCTCTACAAAGATAATAGTCAAAGTTTAAAAACGACTGCGCTTACTTTGTTCTGCATCAAAACGAACGTATCCTGTATTTTCGAGTTCCACGTTTGCTTTTGGGCACTGTTATGTTTGGGAGTTGCATTTCTTCGCTTTTCAGTGCTGTTAAATTAAAATCGTATAAAATGGAAAATTGAAAGTGAAAATGATTATATTCAAATTTGAGTCTGAAGTATTGATAAATTCATTACTAGATTTAAATATGAGGAATCCTAAATATGTTATATTAAAAAAAGATGGAATATCCATCAAGTAAAAGGATGAAGACGATCAGAAGAAATGTGTGTACAATCCAGGGCCTCAATTACACCAGTGAACTGTGCAACATCCTAAGATCCATCCATAACCTCTCTTCATACAGCCTGTGATGTAGGAAAAGAGATACTCGAGTGTTTCCTCTTAAAATAATGGAAATATTAGTTCGTAACGTAAGCAGCTGATTCATTGGGAAATAAGACTGTTTGCGGGTTATTCAAAGTGATTAATTTTTTGTAGCAGAAATGACACCGTAGATTTCGATAAATGAAATTCCTCCTGAAATTTTCTGTCACCTAATTTCTCGAAAGAATTCTTTCTTTCCACTAATGAAACTTCACGCTCTCCATTATCCCTATCCAAGTAATCCACGTACAATAATAATAGTCTTCGAAATAATCAGCTGTGGATCTGGCCGCCATTTTGTTTTACTACACCCACTGATCACTGGTTATCTACTCACTGATCACTGATCACTGGTTATCTCCTTTAACTGCTTGAATATGGGCAGTTAGAGATTACCATGGTTAATCTCCTGTTTATGTCCAAACCGAGGTTGATGCACCATAAAAATGCTTAACCAGCAATTAGATGGCAATTTTAAGAATTGGTTATGATAACCGATGTTGATGCACGTGGCTTTAATATCACAATTTTGTAACCCTCAGCAATTAAGGAAACAGTTATTCATGTTGACCACAAGGCAGATTGAGATAAGAAGGTGCTATTAAGGAAAGAAACTTAATTTTTGTGATATTGTGGGATAGTCTGGATTGAAACCCTTCATTTGTCAACTACTGAATCTATGTGCCTACTCCCTAACAATTTCGACAAACCGCAAAGTATGTTTGTCTACAAAATAAACATATCTATATATTCAATACGAGTGCAAGGAAGATCCACATGTGGCACACTCTGGATAATCTCTCATGAACTATGTGTTCTACACTTCTCGGCACTAGTGAAATCTATGAGCATGTTAATAGAGCCCTGCCACTGTACAAAAATAATAATAAAAAAAAAATAAATTGAATAGATTTTGTTGAATATCTCTAAACTAATGTTTTGGGATTTAGCTCAATTAGCTTTCCTACTATAAAAATAAACACAAAATGATTATGTGCTTTTTTTTTTATTGGGTTATTTTATGACGCTGTATCAACATCTAGGTTATTTATGTGCTGTTTGTAAAGCAGGTATATTCTGAGATAATAACAGTATTTACCTTGGGAATGCTACAGAACCTTCATCAATGGCTGAGAGTATTACATCGTGCACTGTCAGCTGTCGGAGGAACACAAAAAACTCAGGCTCAATTGTCTGGGGTAGTGTGTGCTTCAGGTACTCAATATCTGAAACAAAAATTACAACATTCACTCAGCTTCAACTTTTCAAACATATTAGTACTAATAGGGTGAACAATACCCAAAGTATGGAATATTGCTAATAACGTCTTAAATTTCAATTTTACAAAAAAAGTTTTATACAAAAGCTGTTGGCAAATAAACAATACAATATGATACCAGTGCTCGAAAAACGTTATATATTAAAATTCACATATTCCGAATCTCCATTAAATTTTGTGCGAGATCGTGCGTATTTGCTTGTTTTCCACACAGAACCAATACGCGGTAAGTGTGAAATACCACATTCAGTATTCCCAACCTAACACACATAACAACTTCCCTCTTCTTACCACTTAAGCGCGACATTCATTTTACTGCTTTAGGCTTTTAACATATTATTTTTAGAGACGTTTAACATAGTAATAATTATAAATTGGAAACTTACCACTGCAATTTCACCTAAATTGCAATGTTAATTATTGTTTTTAAATATTTGCAAAAATTAAGTAAAGTCTACTACTCCACGAAACTTATTGCATTCCTGATACAAGTAACATTAAGGAAGCCGTGAAAAAATCAACAAGATTCCAGATGCGGATGTTATTACTGCAATATGTTATATAAATAATATTGTTGAAATATTAAAATGAAACATAAATCATTACATAACCTTACTGTTTGTTTTAAGTTCGCATTTATAGACTGCAGGGAAAAAAAAAGACAGACGTATATCAAGGCCTGCTGGAGTAGGCCTATACTAAACACAGAAAACATTTTATAGCAACAATGTTGAAGAAAGATACAAAGTTTTCCGAAGTTGCCGTCATTAAACAGAAACCAACATGGAGATTTCATTGCAACTAATTAGAAATTCGTCTTTCAGGTATGTAATAAACGATCTTCCCACAAAATAATATACGATACACGAGCGGTATGTTTGTTTTCATGTTCTCGGAAATTAAAAAAGCTCAACTACATTTCGCTTTTTCAATCTTTTCCTCGACCATGAAAACGTCAACATACCGCTCTTGTAACGTATATTACTATTACGTATGAATATGTAGAAATTTTACCCATTCGCCAGTTTCAAGTCTTTTAACTATTTATTAAACTATGCAAATCTGGCTATCAGGTAGTAGCTCCCTGTAAAGCAGGTTTGAATAATTTCAAGGGAAAAATTGTTCCGGGGACGAGTATCGATCCCAGGACCCTTCGCTTAGCACACAAATGCTCTCCCGACTGAGCTACTCCAGGAACTATGCACGACACCATCACAATTTTTCTTTTTTATCCATACTACTCAAACAGGTTGACTTTGAGTGCACACAAATTCTGTGTGACAAACTGTGGCTTCCTGTTAACGTACCTCCAGTTCATTAAACTTGTGTCCTGGGCTTCAAACTTGAGACAAATAGCTAAAATCATGTTGAGTAGGCCATAAAACTAAACAAAACACTATCACCAACAGAATATGACAACAGATGCTCAAAATGAGATCCATTCACAGCCAAATAATATCCCAGTCTATCACGAAAACAGTCTATTGTAGATATAAGATGGAACAGATCAGTCATGTAACTCTGATAAAGACAACAGACTGTTTCCGTGATAGACTGGGACATTGTTTGGCTGTGAACGGTTCTCATTTTGAGCACCTGTGATAAAATTTGTTTAGTCATAGTGTTTAGTTAAGTTTTATGGCCTACTCAATATCATTTTAGATATTTAAGGCTGGTTCACAATAAACCGGGAACGGAAACGAGAACGGAAATAATGTTAAAATAAATGTATTTAAATGTAAGCACTCACAATAGTTAATTGTGAATGCTCACATTTAAAGACATTTTAAGAATATTTCCGTTCTCGTTCTAGTTTCCGTTCCCGGTTTATTGTGAACCAGCCTTTACTTGTCTCAAGTTTGAAGTCCACGAAACAAATTTAATAAATAATTACAAGATGTGAAATGACTGAATGGATAAAAATTTCTACATATTCATACGTAAAATTTAATGGAGATTCGGAATATGTAAATTTTAATACAGAGTGCCATTAAAAAAAAATTAAATTTACAGTCACATCCTGTATGCCTGAATAACTTATTTCAAACATTGGTATCATATTGTATGGATTATCTCCAACAACTTTTGTATAAAACGTTTTCTTGTAAAATTACAATTTAAGAAGTCATTAGCAATATCCCATACTTATATTGTTCACCCTATATATACAAATAGAAGAGAGCCCATGTCATGTACCGCAACAGTTCACATAATACAGTAAACTCTCGATTAACAGTGGGCGAATTATCTACTTTCCGGATTAACCACGGTCTTCTTTATGCACTATAATTTTTTTTGTCTTGACTGTAAATCACAAGCATCTTCGTAGTACCTATGATATGTAAAAAAAAACGAGCGACAGCAGTGAGACAGGTCAATCTACGACTAATTTACGTTAAATAATGTTAAATGAATGCATGAAGACGAACTTGTGAGGACAGTATTTATTTTTAGACGTAATGAGTAATGTAGCATTTATTACATAAATTAATATAATTTAAGTCCATAGTACATTCTATTTTAATGGTCAAATAACTTCAAAATTTCTTCTTCAACATCCATATCACCTCACTTGCGGATTATCCGTGGTTTTTCTACTCCCAATTACCGCGGATAATCGAGAGTCTAGTGCATATTCAACAAGCCTGCTGTCTCATTGCACACAGAGGTTCAGACAGGTGAACCAGTCATTCCACACACATTTCTAGATGTCAGGGCTTACTGCACGACATGTTTGCATTTTTACCTATAGTGTCACATTGGCCTATGTTCGAGAACAAAACATCAGGTCACTTTTTCATTTTGAAGGCTAGACACACACACACGCATTATCAAGCAGTAACCCCTGACATCTTCAAACGTGTGGAATAACTGGGTCACCCAACTGTATCTCTGCATACAAGAGGATGGCAAGTACAACGAACATTATCATGTGAACTGCTGTTTAGCCTTGGAACACTCTGTATTATTTGCTACAACAATGCATAAAATTCCCTTTCTGCTTCATTCAATCTGTTTTCAACTTAAATGCTTGTCCTGCTTGGGGGCATGCACCTATTACAGTTCTTAAAAAATTACAGGTTTTCCAAAACAAACTTTTAAGATTCATTACAGGACTGCCTAGAGTAACACCTGGTAGATTAATTCATAAAGATCTAGAAATTTGGACAATTCAAGAATATATCTCAAATCAAGCCTTCTGCACGTACACAAAGTCGTACAGCAGCAACAACCCACTAATTTCTTCCCTGGGTAACTACAACCCTGCTTTAGATAAACATAGAAGACCTAAGAGCGTACTCCACCCTCTAGCTTGGAACAACAACGTACAAGACGAATACCAACTTGAACACTAAACAACCACTTGACTCTACAGACAGACATAAATCTATTAATGCACTAATAATGTTATTTCTATGTTTCAGGGTCATCACGTTATTGGCTGATAGATGCATTTTACATATTTTCTTGTATATAATTTTTATGTATTTTTAATTTTACTTGTATTATAAATCATGATTAAACGACAACCTTCCATCTCAACATATACAGTCCCCACAGAAGCCAATTGGCTTGTCGTCAGCACGACATCTCATCCTGCTCAAGGTTTTTCCGTGGTTTCCCTTGAGTAATAAGACAAATGTCGGGATGAGCCCTAAAAGAAATGGGCCATGGACCACTTTCCTTCCCCCACTCTTTCTCTTCTACCATCACAAAGAACTTGCTAATTTCTTAGATAATCCTATAATATGATAATAGGGGAAAGCAAATATACTGTAAGTTCACAGGGCTAACGGCTTCAAAGCTGGGTACCTGGTTCTAATGAAGTGCACTGGTAGCAATTTGAAACATGGGGGCATGAGATAGTTACTCTGCCAGCCATAATAAATTCACTTCAATTAAATTCCCCAATGAAAAAAAAAAAAAAAAAAAAAAAAAAAAAAAAAAAAAAAAAAAAAAAAAAATTGTTCAAATATGAAGACAGAAATGCGTTTGCATTTACAACTACAGCTGCCAATTCCAGGCAATAAAGACACAATGGTGATTTGATGATAATAGGAGCAAAACCCTACTTTCTTTATTTTTGAGTTACTAAAAAAATTCTTGACAGTAATCGTGCAATATCAAAGCAATCATGAAATGAGGATACATTTTCTGTGTGGTGAAGATATCAATGTTGTATTTAGTTTTTCAATGACACTACATTTTTATCATTAACATTACATAGAGGGTTGAGGATAATAATGAAAGATACTTTGCAATAACAGTAAATTATACATCACTTGTGCTCATCTAGATGGGTTCACTAAATTCCTGTTGCCAAATACTATGGCTTTCCGTTCTCAGATTAAAAAATGCTGTTCATCTGTACATACTCCCTCTGTGGGGTTTTTGGGATATTCCCTTCAACCGTTGGTAACATTGCCAGCGAGCAACAATAATATGACTGTCTTTGATGCTTGAGAGTTACAAATTTTACCAACTTACAACAACAAAGACAAAAAATTTAGTATTTCATGACGAATTTAGTTAACTTTCCGGGTTTGGAAGAATTAATTAATTGTAAAAGAAAATGTTCAAAATAGCAAAATATGATGTTCAAATAACTTCTAATGCTTACTGTTACACAGTACTCAAAGTTGTCTGAAACACAAGTCATGCTCATGCAAACACTTACTGAGCATGTCTCACATTTTTTATAAAAAATTACTCTCATCAACAATGAACCTATATGTTTCTTACACAAAATTTCAAGAGTGCAATACTTAATACTTCAGTACTAATACAGACTAATACAAGAAACAGTGCCACGCATGATTCTGTATGCACCCATCCTTACAATGGTGAAAACAAAACAGATGTGATACATGAACTGCAGTATTCAAATGTTTCCAGACCTCTAATGAAGTTTGATAACTTACAAAACTTCCTTGCTATATTTATTGCACTCATTATAACATGACCTTTTCTGTAATGTTACCGATAAAAATTGTAGTGTCAATTAAAATACTTGAAGTGACCTTGATATATCAAGAAGTTCTTAAACACAGACAATTTGTCTTAATCATTACACGCACTTTTTTATAGCATGCAAATGCAAAATCTTTTCATAACTCAAATATAAACAATATAATTACGGTATTTCAGTTGGTAAAGTCAGCTAGACCAGGTTGTAAATAATAAAATAAATATTCTAACTGCATCTTTGTCCATCACATATTCTGTCTTGTCTCTATAGAATTAGCCTACTTACAATTCTTCTTAATGACATTGTAGAATTAATACACTTTACTGTTAACAGGAAAACCACAAATTTAAGTTACACAGAAAGTGTGCACTCAATACTGGGTCTATGTTCATATATGGATAAAAAAAAAAGGGTATAAGGGTCTGTAATTTTCTGGAGACGTTTCTCCCTTTTTGAAGACAGGAATAACCACTGAATATTTTAGTCTCTCGGGGAATATACCATTGAACATTGAATAGTTACATAAATAGCTTAGTGGCCCAACTATAAGCCTTAATATGTGAACTCGCTTTTAATATTTTGCTTGTTGTTTCATCATACCCTGAGGAGTTTTTTGACTTCAGATTTTTAATAACTGCAATTATTTCTTTTTTGTTTGTTAGAAATACTTGAATATTTGGGAATTTTGGAAAATATTGTGTTAAAGATTCTAAACTGTTAGTAACATTATCTTGGAGGATGTTGAGGTTATGAGTTATTATAAGAAAATATTTGTTAAATAGGCTATATTTGCAATTTCATTTGAGTCTGTCGTTTATTAGATAAAAGCATATAGTTTGTTACTTTACTTTTTTATCGTCCACTTTCCTTTTTAATTGTGTTTCAAGTTGTTTTGATTTTATTATCACAGGTTTGTATTGTTGTATTATAGTGTAATTTTTTAGCTTTTTGGACCAATTTGTGTAATATTTGTTAATAATTTTTGTAGTGTTGTTTTAAGTTTGTATCATTATTATTTCTGCTCTGATCTCTTGGTTTTGCATGAGATTTTAATATCCTATGTAATCCATCTGTTGTTACATATTGTTGCTTTATATATATATATATATATATTGCATTATAGTATGGAGTAGTGGAAACTGCATGTGATCACTAGGAGAGCTGTATGCCCATATCCAGCCGCCCCAAATATATGCCTTACTTACATAACAAATTTGTAGTGAGTAAATGAAAAAGACCACAATATTTCCTTAATATAACATAATTTGAGGAAGGGAATTAAGGTGATTTTCAGTGTCACCAACAGTGGAGAATGGCGTGCGCGAGATGTGATATGAACCCAACCTCTCACATAATACTACAAATCTAATCTAACCTAACCTCACATAATACTATACACCCAATCTAAACTAACCTAACCTCACATAATACATACTACACACCTAATCTAACCTCTTACACAATATACTGTGATCGAAAAGTCCCTTTGCAGCTCCATTAATTCTAGTAACCCTCTAGAAAGTTGGCACTCCGGTTTGACAATCTCACACTCGCAGTCCATCATATGCTTAGTGGCCAGTGTTACCAATTGAATTCTCTGCCTAGTGGATTCTTGGCTACACAAGCATTGTGGAGAGACTTCTCGACCGCACTGTACTACACACCTAACCTAATCTAATCTAAGCTAACCTCTCACATAATACTACAACCTAAATCTAACCTCTCACATAATACTACACACCTCATCTATTTTATTTGCAATATTGCCATCCCTGCTATACCGTGTAGGGAGCCATCTAATGGATGATGTGGGAAGCATGTTAAGAGGACAACATGGCGACTCATTTGAACCACTGCTCATTATTTTTACATTTTGCTCCTCAAGTGCGTTCTGTTCAATAATCAATGTGTTAATTTAGTGAACATCCCATATATAGTGCAATAAGGAGTTAGGCTAAATGTATTATGAAATTGATAAAATTGCTAAAAAATTCGTTTAGTGGCGTGAATATATTCAACCTTCAATACAGAAATTTATCTAGACAACAAAAGGTCTTGCCTGCTTTAAACATGGTAGCTACCAGCCTCATTCCCAATGTGAAGTCAGCGATCTAGGTAGTACAGAAATCTTTGCTATGGGACTTGGATTTTTAGCAATTTCCTAAGCTTAAACAGACATATACTAGAATAATACAGATTGCAAAAGGGCCACGACCAGCTTCCTTTCCAATACTGTAAACCTTTTCTATCACCTAATTGTGTGTATCATTCATTCATCTTCCACAACAGACCTGTCATCTGTCTGGGAATTGTTACAACTGAGTTGTGCTTTCCTGCTATGAGGCAAGAGAAACTTTAATACCATGAAGCATGAAGCGGCAACCATTAACACCTGCCATCTGTCCGAGAATTGTGCTCTCTAACATGAGGCCAAAGAGACTTTAATGTCATGAACTCATGAAGCGGCAACCGCTGATAAGTGGAGAAACACTTAAAAATAACTAGGCCTATGCTCCAAAAAGTTACTCACCATAACAAACAGTCACGCTAAAACAATGACCCAACATTAACGTAATCTAATCTAACCCAGGACAGTTTTCCTTTCACGTATTAAACTTGCACGAAATCATGTATTTACTATACTCAGGACGCCCAAATGTAGTATAACAAAAACAACCATGTTCACAACATTACGTAACTTAATTAAGAACAAACTAAAATTCTAATCTAAGTAAAGATAATATAAAATGACGATATACCAAAATAAATGTAAAATTAGGATGCTTATAACAGTAACAGTGTTCATTATGACGACGAACGTAACTATAGATTATAATGATGTTAGGCTATATTCAATCTTGTCCACACCTGTGGAGTAACAGTCAGCGCGTCTGGCCGTGAAACCAGATGGCCCAGGTTCGAATCCCGGTCGGGGCAAGTTACCTGGTTGAGGTTTTTTCCGGGGTTTTCCCTCAACCCAATATGAGCAAATGCTGGGTAACTTTCGGTGCTGGACCCCAGACTCATTTCACCGGCATTATCACCTTCATTTCATTCAGACACTAAATAACCTAGATGTTGATACAGCGTCGTAAAATAACCCAATGAAATAAAAATAAAAATATATTTAATCTTTTACACAATACTAGAGAAAATGACCATGGTGAATCTATGATCCCGCTAAGCATAACATAGGCAGAAAACAATTACTTAAATCACTGAAAATAAATTGAAAATTGCAACACACCATGCTAAAGAACGATGTGATCAATGCGAAAGCTATAAACAAACCCATTCAACCCGCCCCAAATATCTTGTTTCTCATATACTCGAGCAATGATTTCCCGACATTTTCAGATGAAATCACGTTGCCCAGTGGTACAATCTATTCTATTAATGCCGTCACATTTTGAAGTTTGTTTACAACTAGTACTTCATCCCCTCTCACAGCTACAGTGAAAGAGTAATGGAACGGAGATACATGGAAATATCATATGTACTTCGGTACATTAAAATAATATACAGTGACAATGTTTTGTTTAGCTGCACGGTTTTCATTTTCCCGTGCTAGGTGCTTATCTGCGGCCAAGCGGCCACCTGGTCTGCTGGCACAGAAACCTTTAGTATAGGAATTTGTACTTACCCCCAGCTCAGAGTAGGTGTTGAAAATGTCCCCCACCAACTGCTACAACTGTTGACACCTTCTTATGAAATTGTTAATTACTTTAAGAAGTTCTGCTTCACTGACTGACTCGATTTCAGCATTTATATAGTCTTTAAGCTCATTTATTGTATGCGGGTTTTTCGCATAAACCTTATTTTTAAGTGTCCCTCCCCCCATAGATAGAAATCGCATGGTGTTAAATCTGGACTTCGTGGGGCCCACAAATTTTTACTGATAATTTTCCTTTCGAAAATTCGGCAGTATGAGCAATGGCGAAGTCTTGTTGAAAATATACAGAGGAACGTTCTCCATAAGTTAGTTCATCTAAAAATGGGTCAGGGATCTCATTCACATAATGCTCACTGGTAATTGTGCCCTGAGTGAAAATAGGCACAATAATTCAGTGTCCATTCATTGCACACCACACGCCTATTTCTTCACCGTACAAAGGTGTTTCGGGTACAAGATTGGGTTTCTCTTGACTGTAATACCGATGATTTTGTGAGGATACGTGTCCATTTAAATTAAAATAAGACTCATCAGAAAAATAAATTAATGTTGGATTAATTTCCTCGGAATTTACTTTCTCTAAAATCTAATTTTAAAAATGCAACCTCTTATTGGAATCTTGGTTCATTTAACTTTTGAAATACCGGAATTCTGTATGGCTTTAATTTAAGTAATTTTGTTGCTTGACGAGCAGACTCGTAACTTACTTATGTTTCCTGCGCCAAATGCTTAAGACTACCTATAAGAACTGAAATTGAGTCAATCAGTGAAGCAGAACTTCTTTAAGCAATTAACAATTTCATAAGAAGGTGTCAATAGTGTGTAGCATTTGGTGGGGGATATTTTCAAACCTACTTTGAGCTGGGTAAGTACAAATTCCTGTACTAAATGTTTCAGTGCCAGCACACCGGGTGACCACTTGGCCACAGATAAGCTCCTAGCAGTGGGCGACGGCAAAATGAAAACCATGCGGTTTACCAAAACAGTGTCACTGTATGTTAGTAGTTGTATATAGCACAGGGGCGTATTTTGCGGACTACCCGGGCTACCAGCGGTAGCCCAAGGAAATTACAAAAGAAAAAGTTTATAATATAACATAATGTAATAATTTTGTATTATTAGTTTTACCATAGTAATTAAAATTAAAGTAATTGTTAGATATATTTTGTGTAATAATAGGGTCAGTGGTAGCCCAAACCCTTTAACCAGTATACGCCACTGATATAGCAGATATCCTACAGACAGGGTTGAGAAAAACCCGGGTATTTAAAAAAAGACCCAACCCAGTGGGTTTTACTGGGTTTTTATGGGTTTCTTTGGGTTTTTATGGGTTTTTCTCTAATGGGTATTAAATAGTTCAATTTCGTGACTAAGTGATTCAGAACACCAACATATTCTCAGAACTACTTCATGAGCAAAAACTGGTAAATTAAATAAGCAAAGATTGGTAAATTATTATTAAATATTCTTAAGTTGGCAGCCTGCCCTTCCACTATCTTGCTAATATGTTAGATCCAAGATTCAGAGGGGCAAGAATAACTGCAGATCAAGAGGAAAGTGCAGAAAATTGGCTCACAGAGATTCATCCAGAGTGGGTGACAAGTGTTATGTCTTTTAGGATTGCTGATTCTGATTATTTTCCTGCTACTATGTTTTCTGACGCAGTTGTACAACAGTTCAGTCCAAAAAATGGTGGAAAATAATGGAATTGAAAACAACAAAAAAGGGGAACTTGCCAACAGGATTTATTAGCTTTGTGAAAAGTTTAATTTCTTGCCCTGCCAGCACTGCATCCATTGAGAGCATCTTCTCCACCTATGGGCTTGTTTGGTCAAAGTTAAGAAATAAGTTAGGAGAGGAAAAAGCTGAGAAATTAGTGAAGATCTACAGATTTCTGCATGTTAAGAAGGACTGAATTATGATGTAGTTAATATTAATACCATTCTACAATAAAACACCGTGTTGATGAAAGTAATTTTTTCTTTATAATGAAACATTACCTAATTAATAACTTCTGCTGACAAATTGTTATAGTAAATAAATATGATGCACCTTTTTGTAATATTTTGTATGTTGATTAAATTACGAGAAATAAATATATGGGTTTTTTTGGGTTTTGTGTCGGGTTTTATTGAAGGGGTTTTTTTAAAAAAAAAACCATATGGTTTTTTTGGGTCGGGTTAAATTACAACAACCCTGCCTACAGATAAATTCCTACGAGCAGTGGCGTGCTGCTACACCTCTGAAATATTGGCATAAGTATATCGCAAACCAGTAATAATTATGTAACTACTATTCTAGCATGAACACCACTGAAAACCGGAATACAAAATACAGGCGCGTTAACCCGCACATGCACAGTAGGGTGGGTGGAGGTAGTTGACGAAGTTTTCGTAGACTGACAGCATTAATGAAATCCAATGTAACACCATTATGTTGCACTACGCGCGAAACCACTCCTTTCTTCGATCTCGAATACATCTATCTGTGTACCAAAAACCGTATGTGCAAGGTATCATAATAAAAGACTGAACAAATCAAACTTGTCACTGATCCTCGACATTACGAAACCTCGCTAATTTTTCAGATATACATACATAGGATTAGGCAAAGTATTTGTGGCTATAAACTAAAACCACATGTTTATCATTATTAATTATACATTTCACAGAACCGAGTGAAGCAAAAGAAAATTGCTTCTTCTTGGATGTAGCTTTTGTGGAGAATTACCAACAAATAAATACATAACCTACACCAATAATTGTGCTTTGGTAACAATAGACCCTACTCATTTCAAGAATAAAAATAATATCAAAACTCACCACCATCAGTGTAATGAAAGTTCTCAAGATATTTGAGGCACTCTTCCAGACCAGCAAATATGGTAAATTCTCCTTGAAACGGATTCTTGCGAAAGAACAAGTCAAATACTGCTGTATCGTTAGTCTTTCCAGACTTCCAATAGGCATATGCCATAGTAATCTGGTAGAGATCTGTGTAAAAAGAAACCATGAATTAATTACTTAACTTACATTTATTTTATTACCGAAATTACTGTCAAAGAAAAACAGTCAAAGTTGTTTCATTCTTAAAATCGTGTAACATCTTAAAACCATAAAAATTAGTGTAATATAATACTTGTTTAAACCTTATTCTCGTGAAATCACTTCGGTGATGGGCAATCACATGGGAAATTTTGACCAAAATTCAACACACAACGACTACGGTTCAGTAAACACAACTAAATTTCACTTCACACCAAACACAATTTTACTTCCAAGTACCACTGTTGCATGTAATATGGGACTCTTGTAATACTAACATCAGACATAATACACCACTACCAAATGTTATCCTGATGCACGGCACCGACAGACATATCTTACTCTGTCAGAAAATTCTAGTAAATATATTTTGGTACCGATAGTTTTGCTTGACTATGTATTCGGGCTTACGCGCAATTCCAATTAGCTATGACAGTTAAATTATAGTGGTAACGAAAACAAATGCTCGAGTTGCAATACTAATCGTTATTGTTTTTCTTCGACATCACTCATTCTTTTAGACCATCACTATTTATTCACTAACTTCTTACGATGACCAGAATCAGTGAGACAGAAAATTATGTGGGACATTAAAACAATTTCAAATTTTCCCGCGTACATATTTGGGAATTATGATCAAAACTCTATGACCCTCGTCTTTATTATAATTCTCCTCTTGAAACTATCTACTACACAACAAACTCGCAAATTCATTCAAAGTCTGCAAAATCATTACTCAACATAACCTCCCTCGTCTTTATTATAATTCTCCACTTCAAACTATCTACACAACAAACTCGCAAATTCATTCAAAGTCAGCAAAATCATTACTAAACATAACCTTAGTCATCGCTTTGATGTTTTAAAAATAAATGGAACATATATTTTTCAATCACACAAAATATGAAGTTCATTACTTCACGCAACGGCAGAAAATCTACTGAAATTCCATGTTTAAGTCAAGAAAAACCGAAAGAATCCCAGCACTTGCCTGTAAGCAAAGGTTGAACGACTCCATTCTGCCGCGCTCTCTTCCGCCTATCTTCAGAAGGCGATGTCCTTCCTTCGTCATCAGCCATACTTAATCCGTAATTCGGGTTATGTTCGCCTCGATTGCACCGGGACCTAATCTTCGCGACTGATAGTCACCTACTGACATTTTTTTTGCGGTCACGCGCGTTTTTCCTTCAACACCATTCACTACGTAGCGAACGTAGTCTGTAATGAAGTTGATTGGGTTGGGCTATCGATCATATGGAGGTCAACAAAAAGACGAGCGACAGAGCACAACCACATTTCTCTTCAGGCTGGCCACAACAACACTTTATGTAAACTTTAAGAAAAGCTATTTAATATAATAAACTAAGAAATTTTTTACAAATATTAGAAAATACAATGATGTATTTAACACGATTTTAAATTCTCGTGATAAATTCTATCCTATAAATTGATTACAATTATCTTATGAGTTCTACTATGTTGTTGGTAACCATGAATTTGGTTACAAATTTGAACGTCACATATCTCGTCAAGCATGCAACTACAAATTGTTCCTAAGTCTTACATAATTTTATTCTACATTCTGACATCTATTTTTATCAGTTAGGATAGACAGTGCAGTTTCAATTCGTCCTTGATCTTTGGTATTTATACAATAACATATTAGTTTCCAGAAGTAAGATAAGCTATCGAAAATTAAATTACTTGAGAATGCGCGTAAACTTTCAAATTTGTTAGTATGTAGTGTAAAACATTACAACAATGTGGCTACACTGCGAGATTAATACCTACTGATATTACGGGACTTTCCCTGAATTATAGGGAGAATTGATTTCATCATAATATGAGCAATGTAAGATAAATTGATGTCTTTTATAGCAATATTGTTAATACGTAGACCAAGTGCACGCATATACATTGTACACGCGAACAACTAAAACACGAGATCATTATATTCTGTAGAATATCAATGAAGCAGTTACCACAATAATGAAATTTCTAGTGATTATTAATATCATATCGTTAAACTTATTTAACTCATGTATCCTAGTGAACACTAAGTTGTCAAAGGTCTGATTATAAACAAAATACATTCTAAATTTGATACAAATTAAAGTGTAGGTCCATCTATATAACGGCCGCGAACACGAATTGGATTCATGGTTTTTCATTTTTATTATTTTTATTTTAGTTTCTGGAAGCGGAATAGTTTATTTAAACAAATAAATAGCATCCTACTCATAATCATGTCAACTTAAGTATACACAAAAATAAATATTTTAAATGAAAATACTGTATAAACCTCAGGCAATCTAAAAGTTATTTTATAAAATGTCGATAATTGCAAGGCCAAGAATACCGTTGACCGCTTATTACAGATTTTCTACATGTTGTTTAGGCCTACTTACGATTCTTGTTAATGACATCATAGAATTAATACACGTTACTGTTAATAGAAAAACCACCAATTTAAGTTACACAAAAAGTGTGCACTCAATGCTGGGTCTATGTTCATATATGGATTAAAAAAAAGGGTATAATTGAGCCGGAATCTGGTAGAGTTCCTAGGTAGCTCAGTCGGTAGAGCGTTGGCGCGCTCAGTCAAAGGTCCCGAATTCGATGCCTGGCTCTGGAACAATTTTTCCCTTGAAATTATTCAAGTCATCTATACAGGTAGTTACATCTGAAAGCCAGATTTGTAAGCTTATACCTCATTTAATTTCCTGATTGGGATACTACTCTGATGACAAATTATTTGAGCAAGGAAAACAAGTGGGATACTAGGAGAACAAGCGGAGAACAAGGAAAACAAATGGGATACAAGAATAAAGGGGAAGACAAGGAAATAAGGGGAAAAGGGGAACAAGGGAAAGATAAGGGAAATAGAAGGAGAACAAGGAGAGAGAGTTCCCAAGGTACCCCATATAGTCGCCACGTCATTTATTACACACGCAACATCAAAGTGATTATTTTTCTTTTATGTTTAATTACGGTATTGTAGAGGCTATATTAGGTGATACTGCGCTGTCTATTTTTTTTTTACTGCCCCAATCAAAGCGGCACCAGCTCTTTGCCCGTTCTTTTCCTAGTATTCCCCTTGTTCTTCTTGTCGCCTCTTTGTTTTCCTACTATTCCCATTTTTCTCGTAGTATTCCTTGTTCTCCTACTATTCCCCTTGTTCTCCTAATATTGTCCTTGTTCTCTTTGTCTTTCTCTTGCTCTTCTTACATTCCTCTCGTTCTCCTTGTATTCCCCTTGTTTTTCTTTTATTCATCTTGTTTTCTTAGTATTCCCTTTGTTCTTCCTGTCGTCATCTTTTTCTCCTACTATTCCCTTTGTTCTCCTAGTATTCCCCTTGTTCTCCTTGCCGTTCCTTCTTCTTTTCGTCCCTTGTTCTCCTTGTCATCCCCTTGTCCTCCTAATATTCCCCTTGTTCTTCTAGTATTGCCCTTGTTCTCTTTGTATTCCCTGTGTTCCCCTTGGCTTTGCCTGCAATGTGTTCAAACTTCATGGCCACTCTGTAGTATCGATTCAAGATCCTCAGGACAGAGTACGTCAGAAAATACAAACCTCGTAACTGGGGAAATTGTACAAGCGAGCAAAATGACTTCTCATTCTTTTTATACCCCAGTTAATAACTGTTACGCATGTTATTTATAAAATATAGAAACAGTTGCACACTCACGAGGTGTTATCAGCAGACGCATTTTGAAAATATACACAGATTTCGACATTCGGTAAAAATTGGACTTACGAGGTTTTAGAAGTAAGACGACGTTATATCGACGGGCCATTTCAAAGGGGAAACAATTCAAAGTTTAAAGTTTTGAGAAAACTACAGTTTAAAGTTTCATGTTGCTGTGAATAATTAAGGATCATTAAAATTACTCCAAATTTGTTAATATTTCATATATAGTTACTGTAAGTTCCAAATTAGAGTGAGTTAATTGGATTTTTTACAGCAACATGAAACTTTAAATTGCCTTATCTCAGAACTTTAAATTTTGAGTTGTTTCTATTTTGAACTCTCCGTTGATCCGTTGATATTACAATAAAACATAGATGGGCATCGTGCCTCACTTGAGAAATAATGCCTCATTGACCTTCACAGAGCTTATCGCTCTGAGTGACATATCTTTACAGTCCCCGTTCCTCCCTCACGTAGCTCCTAGGCGTGGGCAGGTTCTATATCAGTTTCATAAGCAATATCAGTGGTGGCATAATGGCATTATCAAAGCAGTGTGTACGCGTTAGAAAACGATTATTTCATGAGAAATGGGAGGAAGAGTTTTTTTGCTTTTAGAAGGGGAGAACATACGATGTATGTTATGCTCGAAAATCCTATTAGGCATTAATAAATTTAATATACAACGACATTACTCCTTATGTCATAAAGAACATGCTGAATTAGAAGGTAAGACAAATTAAATGTTATTTTTCGTACTATTCCGAAGAAAACTTTTGATCTTAACATTCATTCATTCATTCATTTATTTTATTCCATAGATCTTACATGAGCAATGAAGCTTTAAGATGTGGAACATGTCAACATTTTACAATATTACAATTACAATTTTTACAAATTTTTATAGTTTTACAATTTAGTAATTTTCTACAATTTTTACAATTTTGTACAATTTTTTTTTACATTTTTTTTACATTTTTTTTTACATTTTTTTACATTTTGGCGAGATGTAGTGAGATGAGATGAGGTCCGAGGATTCGCCAAAATATTACCCGGCATTTGCCTTTTCGGTGGGGGAAACCTCGGAAAAACCCAACCAGGTAATCAAATCAAAGGGGGTAATCAAATCAAAGGGGTTGATGTCAAGGACTCGCCATAGACCATCCGGCTTCAGTCCCACGGCTGGGGAAAACCTCCGAAGAAACCAAAGTCCAAAGGGGGGTCCAACCCAAGCCCGAACGCAGCTCCGGATCAGCAGCCCAGCGAGTCTGTCGACTGACCAACATCGATGGCTCTACTAAAAGTATACAATACATAGCCAATCAGATTATTAAATTTACAAACGCAAACGATCATTCATAAGTTGAGCTATATTATAATACAAAACAATTTAATTAAATTTAAGGCATAAACAATTCAACCAGTTGTGATATACAGAAATTGATAATACATATCATGCAAACTACTTCAAATTACAAACAAACAATTTATCAGTAGAGCTATATAGATTACTATTCAATTTAAAGCATATACAATTCATCGGCCAAATCTATACAAATATATACAATACAAAGTAGCATACTTTCATTAAGCTATACGAATTTGTGCAATTAATATCAAGTAGATTAATTCAATTTATAATCATAAACAATTCATCAGTTGAGCTATACATATTACCATTCAATTTACAGTAGGTCTGTATACAATTCATCAGTAGAGCTACACTGACTAGTAATCATTTAAGAACATTTACAATTCATCAGCCAAACTATACAAACATATACAATCAAATTAGTTCAATTTACAAACTTATTTTCGTTAAGCTATACAATTCATATGAAGTAGATTAATTCAATTTATAAGCTTAAACAATTCATCAGTTGACCTATACAGTATACTATTCAATTTACAGTACATACAATTCATCAGTTATGCTAAACAAAAAATACAATACATAGTAAACAGATTAAGTCAATATAAAAACATATTTTAGTTGAGCTATATAAAATTGTACATGTCATTTAAGTAGAATAATTCAATTCACAAGCATAAACAATTCATCAATTGTGTAGAAGGTATGAGTATGTAGAAATTTGGTTAATTCTTTTCTGAACCTTTTCTCGTTGTTCTTCAAATCTTTAAGATAATTAGGCAGTGCATTGAAGACTGTTATACATGAATAGCGAACTCCTTTTTTAAAACAGCTTAGACTAACAGAGGGTAGATGAAGATCTGATTTATGTCTTGTATTAAAATGATGAATGTCTTGATTAGTACTGAATTTATCTTGGTTCTTAATATACAGCATCATTACGGAAAGAATGTATTCACAAGGTAAAGTCAAGATTTCTAAGTTTCGGAAAATATTTTTACATGAGGTCCTTTTATGCACACCGGCCATTATTCTTATAGCTTTCTTTTGTAAAACAAAAACGTGTTTAGCTTCAGACGAGTTACCCCAGAATATTAAGCCATATTTCATTACAGAGTGAAAATATGCAAAGTATGACATTTTGAGTAAGTTTATATCACCAATAGTAGATAAGGATCTTAATGCATAACAGGCAGAGCTCAATTTACGAGTAATACATTCTATATGCGTTTTCCAGTTCAAGTGATTATCCAATTCTAAACCAAGAAACTTTGTGCTTATAGATTCTTTGAGATGAGTTCCATTTAATCGAATACTGTAGGAAACCTGAGCACTATTGTGTGTACTAAATTTAACTGCACTGGTTTTATCAACATTAAGTGCTAGTTTATTTGCATGGAACCATTCATTCATTAGATTCAGCACTGTATTAGAAGTGTTTATAAAATGATCGTATTGTTTGCTTGAAATAATTACACTTGTATCATCTGCAAATAAAATTACATGGGATGAATTGTTTATGGTCAAGGCTAAATCATTAATATAAACTAGAAACAACAATGGACCTAAAATTGACCCCTGCGGAACACCATGTTTAATATTTTTAAATTCTGAATAAGTAACTTTATGACTATTTGGTACATTTATTTCTACTTTTTGTTTCCTATTTGATAAGTACGATGTAAACCAACCCAACATCTCATCTTTAATGCCATAAAACTTCAATTTTTTTACTAATATACTATGGTCTACACAATCAAATGCTTTAGCCAAGTCACAAAAAATCCCACCTACATGTAGTTTCGAATTTAATGAATTTAGTATTTCATCCACCAAACTAAAAGCAGCATTCTCTGTCGATTTTTGTTTTCTAAATCCAAACTGTTCTAAAACTAATATATTGTTGGACTCCAGGTAATGATATAATCTATTATACATAACTTTCTCAAACACTTTTGAAAATGTTGTTAATAATGATATGGGTCTGTAATTAGCAATAGTACATTTATCTCCCTTTTTGTATATTGGTTTTACTATTGAATATTTGAGTCTTTCTGGAAAAATACCACATTGCATTGACAAATTGCATAGATAGCTTAACGGAGGGGATAATATTTCAGAACAAGCTTTCAGAACTTTACTTGGAATTTCATCATATCCAGAGGAATATTTTGTTTTTAGTTGTTTTATCACATGCATGATTTCTGCTGCGGTAGTGGGAATAAATTTGAGACCTAAAAACTCAGTGTTAAATGCATCAGTTAGGTAACCAAGTGCAGCATCTTCTGCACAATCTTGAATGTTTAAGTTCTGAATAATATTTATATAGAAGTCGTTAAAATGATTTGCAATTGATTTTGGGTTATCTATTTTACTATCATTGATTTTAATGCAAGTAATATTTTCACTCTTTGAATATCGATTAGTTTCATTTTTAATAATATCCCAAATAGTTTTAATCTTATTATCTGAATTTTGTATTTTTTCATTCAGATACATTTTCTTTGCATCTTTTATAACTTTTGTCAAAGTTTTACAGTAATTCTTGTAGTAATTAAGAACATGAGGATCATCACTATTCCTACTCATTAAATATAGATTCCTTTTTCTAGCACATGATATTTTAATTCCCTGAGTTATCCACGTGTTTTTACTTTTACATTTTTTCACCACCTTGACTGGAAAACATTCATTGAAATAATTCGTAAATGTAGTGAAAAATGCATTAAATTTAGTATTAATATCAATGGTATCGGTACTATATACATTTTCCCAAGATTCATTTTGTAGACATGTATTTAAATGATGAAGAGATTCAGCATTTATAATCCTTTTTTTTATTTTTAGATTAACACTTTGGAATTTTTCACTCATATTGAAAACACTTAGAATTTGTGCATCGTGATCAGACAGGCCATTGACTAATGGTACTGTTGAATAGGAATTCAATCTACTTTTATCTATAAATATATTATCAATGGCAGTACTACTTCCAGCTTGTGTTCTGGTTGGAAAACTTACTGTGTGACTAAGATTATAAGTTTCAAGAAGTGAGTTTAATTTTCTTTTACGTGAGCTTTCTGATAGATAATCTATGTTTATGTCACCACAGATTACAAATTCGGTATGTGGTTTATAAAGTCTTTTCAATAATGAATCTAAGTTAGTTGTAAATTTCTTATAATCTCCCATTGGCGCCCTATAAACACATAAGATAATTAAATTTGATATCTCATAACCAATTTGTATTCCACAGATTTCAATATCTTGTTCAAGGCAAAAATCAGATATATCAATTTTACTAAATAATAGATCCTCTCTGATAAAAATACAGGCACCCCCTTTTTGGAAGACATGTCTACAGAAATGGGAACCTAATACATATCCATGTAAAGACAGTTGTAGTATTTCCTGTTGCTTCATGTGATGTTCAGTTATACATAATATCTGAGGTTTATGCTTTTGAGTTGCTAAAGAAGTGATCAATTCATCAGTTTTTTGTTTTAATCCCCTAATATTTTGATGGAAAATAGTGAAGTTACTGTGTTCATTACTAGAAACATCAGAGCATTTACAATTTAGTTGAACTTGTTTCAAACACCTTACCGGTGGGAGGTTTAACCTAAAAAAGGAGAAGCCCTAGCATTAACTAACACAGGAATATTACAACTCTGCTTTTTAACATGGCTGCCTCTGATGCTATTAGCAATAAGAACCGAAAGGTGCTCCTTGCCTCTACCATTCAGATGCAGGCCATGTGACGTATATTCATACCTTCTTATAGGGCTTACATCTATCAAACCAATGTGTGATGCCCCAGGTCTCATCAGAGCCCGCTCAAGCCGCATATTCACGCTCCGCACCCTCCTGTGAAGATACGGCTTGTCGTACCTGCTGAAAAGACTGAGAAATCCCACATTGGTATGGCTGCTCATCTCAATTATGTTGTTGACATCTTTCTCAATAGAATAGTTACAATCGTTATCAATACTATTACCTGGCCCACCCACTATAACTACATGATCCCTCTTAGAAAATTCTGAACTCAATTTCATCATATCCTCAACAACATTCTTGAGAGGAGCATTAGGCTTACATACACTAGATACTTCAAACTTATCGCCCAGTTTCGACTTCAAAAGTGAGGAAATACCTCTTGCATGGCTGCTTCCTAAAATCAATACTTTACTCCTACAATCATTAACCTTATCTGTTTTCTGACTTACCTTTACTAGTGTCGATACTGGGTCTGAGTTCTCCTGATCAACATTCATTGCTTGAAGAGCACTGCATAGTATACTAAATACGACATTATACCTTAAACACGCTGCATTAAAAGGTAGCCTACGAGGAATTAAATGTTGTTTGTACGTATTATTTCCAAAAGAAATTTATTAAAAAATATCAAATGTGTGTGTAGAAAACGAAATATGATTTTCTGAAATTATTTAATATATTAAGTAATCTTGATAAACGCCAGAATAGTCATGAAAATAAACGTAGACAACGTGATGGAATATTATTGGCTTGTTACGCAATTTCTCGCCTGTGATTTAAATCAATTCAATGATGGAGAAATAGTAAAGAGGTTTATGATTAAAGCTGCCGAATTAATTTGCCAAATTGAATAACATTTTTCGAGTCTCTCACGTTAACCAAGCGCTTTCCTAATAATTCGCCACTGAACGCCCTAGCGATTACGATAAGGTGACGCAGGTCACAGCAGTTTATATTTCCCATCCTACTCTGCAGTCTCCTCTCCTAGTAAACAAACTATTTCAAATCGAGTGCCTCACGTAACCGAAAATTGTGCCCATGTATGCAATAAAACATATTCTTATGAAATAGTAATGCGGTAGGTACCAAATTTTACACTGACACTTCATTTCATAATAACTTCATATTCTTACTCTTAACGATTTCAGTTCGGAAGCTGTTCCTTGATAACAGTTCCGAAATTTTAGTCCAATACTCCAATCCACATTTACTAGTAGCCTCGCGCCTCCCTTAGTACGCGTGCTGTTAACTGATAAGAATATGCTGGTTCATGGCAACACAGCTCGTCCAGACAGGTTCAAGCTATTGTATGTAATCAGCACATAAATTCCCCTATGCTGCTAATCTTCTATAACTGCGAGGGATAATGGATGAAGTATAATATGTATGTACGTCAGTTACAGCTAATTCATAGCACAATGCTTACAATAAATACAGGTGGCCTATATACGTGAATTTCATAAGACATTATATTATAACCTACAAGAACATGAAGCTAGTTTTTCGTAAAAGTTACTAAACCATAGTTTATTTTATGCTCGACCATGCCGAAATGTAGTAATTATACACCTGGTAGCAGTCCTTTAATGCATGTCATTAAAGTACGCCTACTCATTAAAGTACAGGTCTTCAGCCAATGACAAGTCAGCTTTGTACCGTTATATCGAATATTCTCGGATATGCAATCGACAGACAATTAGCGAAAAGTCACGGAGGCTGGAAATCCAATACTGTCGCAGAAGGTTATGTTCTGTTACTATAATAATTAGCGTTAATTGTAAATAATATTCAAATAAATTCAATTTGTCATCTCGTTTTTCAATTCTAAATCAATTTCCAGGTTATATCAGACTAATGTTCATTCTTATTCTGTGCCAAGGTCAATGAAATTCGGCCTCGGAAAAAATCAATACTTTCGCGTCTGCGCACATCTCACAATTCAGGTCAGTTCGCACATAGCCATAAAAAGACTTAATTTTCAATACTTTCAAGTTAGAAATAAGGTCGAGCATAAAAAGTCGTATGAAACTTGCCTATAATGGTAATTAAGACGCTCGTATGAAAATTATGAAACTCTCTTGCGCCCGTTTCATAAACAAACATACTTGCGTCTTAATTACTACCATTATAGGCTCGTTGCATAATGTACTATTAAAATAATGTCCTTTCTAACCAGTGGCGACTCGTGATATTTTTTGTTTGTAAGATATAAGATTGACGACTGATGACCAAGACAGAAACTAATAATAATAATAATAATAATAATAATAATAATAATAATAATAATAATAATAATAATAATAATAAGAGCAAAATGTACACCAGATGTGTTTAGCTGCATATAACTCTAAGAGTTAATTACAATTTAGTGTTAAATAAGAAAATTTGGATCGTAGGAATGATTAACATAATGAAGGAAAATTGATATATTAAAAATAAATATTATTCTACAAAGGTAATATTTAAACATAGATCATATTCTAGAGACGAAAGCAGTCTTTCTACAATCGGCTTTTGAAAGTAGTCAATGTCTGACAGCCCTTTCTTTACACTAAAATACGCGCTATTTTCACTATCTACACTACCATGATAAATGAAATATTATTTACACTACTGTACACAATTTACAAAATAAGTACCGGTACGCTATATTGTTATTAATTATGAAATAAAATACTTTGCATTACAATACACAAAAGCGTACATAAGCTTAAATAGTGTAAGCAATGTTTGATTAACGTAAGCCTACATTCTTTATTATAGTCCAAATAAGTAGTAAAATGACGTATTCTAGTGTATATAGTGTCAATAATTTAAATTGTAAATATCAGTGTATTTTGTTAAAGTGGTCCTTGTTTTGTTCTGCTCCACTTTACGAAACAAGAGTAACGTGAGCAGTCACTCAAGTACTTCGCTTGCTAGATGGACGTAGGCTACGTCGTCTACTTAAAAACTAGAGTAATACTTAATCTTGTAACCTCCTGGAACATAGTACGGTTCCTAATTCTTGTACAGGGAGATTCACGAGGTGCATATTCTTCAAGACATTTTAAACAAAAAATGTCATATAAAGATGTGTCCTATTCTCAATATTCTCAATTTGAAATTGTTAAAAAAAATACCATTTTTCTTTAGTTTTAAGGGTAAAAGAATATCACTGATAGAGAATGAACTATTCAGGAGTATCATTTCTTTAATTAGCTAGTATTCTGAAGCTAAAATGTATGGTTAATTCCACAGTTGCTTCGTACAGAATTTTTTTTTTTTCGCTTTTTAACTACAAAATTACATTTTTCTTACACATTTATCACAACAATTGTTACAAATCACGTAATTCTTGTAAACTCTTTAAGGCTAGTGTACATTATGATGCAAGATTGAACTGTAAAGAATCAAGTTGTTAGAAGTCACGTGATCTGTAACAATTGTTGTGATAAGTGCGTAAGAATAATGTAATCTTTAGTTAAAAACTGAAAGAAAAAAATTCTATACAAGAAATTAACAACACATTTTCAGCCAATTAAAGAAAGTATACTTCTGAATAGTTCGTTTCTATTTGTAACAGTAGGCCTGGGTAGCGCAGTCGGTATAGCGCTGGTCTTCTGTGCTCGAGGTTGGGAGTTCGATCTCGGCTCAGGTCGATGGCATTTAAGTGTGCTTAAATGCGACAGGCTCATGTCAGTAGATTTACTGGCATGTAAAATAACTCCTGCGGGACAAAATTCCGGCACACCGGCGACGCTGATATAAACCTTGGCAGTTGCGAGCGTCGTTAAATGAACCACATTCTTTTTTATTTGTAACATTTTTTACCCTTAAAACTAACGAAAAGGAATTTTTTAACAACTTCAAATTATTGTAACTCTGAAAATATTGTGAATAGGAGACATGTTTATATGACAGTTTTTGCTCAGAATGTCTTCAGAAATAAGCTCCGGAAGTGGCGGTAACTACTTGTGAATCACCCTGTATAAATGTAAAGATCAGTAATTGAGTAGACCTACTCATTTTCACATTATACTAATTGACTTATTATATTTTATTAGTGACAATCAAAATTTATTTCATGTGCCGTCTGTGCTTATCCTTTTTTTAACAACTATATTGGTTTTACATTTTTTTTGCCTTATTATAGACCATTTTGCCGCAAAGCGTTGTCCAGGGTGCACCACGTGGAGGTAGGTCTATGTCGCACCCCTCAGTCTATGATAGTAAATATCATGTACTAGCCCTAGACAAATAAATATTGGTTTTACAATATTTTTGTTACATAATATATCAATTGAACGTTTTCGGCTCTATTGAGCCATCATCAGAAACAAGTAAGCCCATATGTATGATATAAGTACACATATATTGCAATACAAGTAAACTCAATTAATATTAAATAACATGCTTCTGTGTAAAAACAATTATTATATGGCAATAATTACATTATAAATACAAAACGGCTATGTAGGCCGTATTCATGTGTTAAAATTGTTAATGTTAAAATTACATAAAATGCTTTAAAATTATCATCAACTACTACTTTTGATTATAATTTTAAAGCATTTTATGTAATTTTAACATTAACAATTTTAACCCTTGAATACGGCCTATATAGCCGTTTGTATTTATAATGTAACTAGCCGTACCCGTGCGCTCCGCTGCACCCGTTAGAAATAAATATAAAGTAATTACATAATTAAAATAGGACATTTGATCCAGGGAACATTCGTGTTTGATAGAAGGATAAATCGTTTAATATGTTACTTAATTTAAATTGCATCCAAATAATTAAAATGCGATCATTTTGGTCCAGAGACACTCATTTGGTGCAATGACAATTCCTTTAACATGTTTCTTAATTTTTATTACATGCAACCATAGTTTAATGAAGATTGACATCATTTAGATTTAATGTGTATATTTTATTTTACTTGTTATAGGTTTCCATTGAATTATGGTAATAACTTATTTTTAACCCTTGTTTTCTACGTATTCAGTAAATGGCGCTTGGCCCACTATGGTTCTGAACCCTTCAAATAACTTAAATTATATAATATATTACATAATATATTATATTATATTATATTATATTATATTATATTATATTATATTATATTATATTATATTATATTATATTATATTATATCAGAAGTTACTGTAATAACATTATAGCATTATGTCCATCTAGAGAAACTACACTTTCCAATGGTGAAATAATAATTAATTATACAAATCGGTTAATTTAGCTTTTGATATTACTTCATACAAACACAGAAACATTTTCTGTAGGCTATCTTTCATAGCTTTCGATTGTTGCTGTCCAAGGCCCCTTATAGACGAAGTAATTTGTTTTTTAATTCATTACACGGCCTTAGATGGCAGTTATTTTAATTTTAAACTCATTTATCTCATTAAATAGCAGTCATATGAAAATTTTTCAAGGAATAAAACTTATCGCAAATTATTTTTAAAGAAACTTTTGTTATGTAACATTTTTCACAAAAATCAATAATAAGCGAGGTATTTCGATTTATTTAATTCAGACAACCTTATAACCCCCCTTTTAAATAATGTATTTTGAATGCCATATAGCCTAAAATCTAAGTTACAACGAACTTAATTTATATTCCAATTTTCATCGAAATCCGTTTAGCCATTATCGCGTGAAAAGGTAACAAACATACAGACAGACAGACAGACAGATAGACATACAAACAAAAATTTCAAAAAAGCGATTTTCGGTTTCAAGGTGGTTAATTATATATGTTAGGATCAATTATTTTTGGAAAATCGAAAATTACCAGAAAAATTTCGGCTACAGATTTATTATTAGTACAGATTATTAGCATATAATCATTGTTTTTACACAGAAGCATGTTATTTAATATTAATTGAGTTTACTTGTACTGCAATATATGTGTACTTATATCATACATATGGGCATACATGGTTCTGATGATGGCTCAATAGAGCCGAAAACGTTAAATTGATATATTATGTAACAAAAATATTGTAAAACCAATATAGTTGTTAAATAATGATAAGCACAGACGGCACATGAAATAAATTTTGATTGTCACTAATAACAAATCAGCTTATCGGTCTCATCATGCCTTTTAAATTTTTATTATATTTTGTTAATGTACTTGTTTTCCTGCTTAAGGTTATCATCACTCTGACTTTTATTTTATATAAACATGAATTAGTTGTGTAAACATTGTTAAGCACTTAATTTAAGCTTTTACTGGGCTGATTTGAATGATTTGAAGTTTTGGGCGGACTCGGCCAATATGGTACTTCCATAAAGAATCTCGGGTTCAGGTTGAGAGGTCTGGCCCGGACCGGGCTTTAAAATTTTAGACCGTGTTTTAATTTTCCCGTGATGAATAACGTGTAGCTGTAACATTTACAAAAGATTATTCGCCAGCTCCGTACAAGCTGCTGCGTATGACATGATGACTCATATCCACGCGTAACGTATCGCATCCTGTGTATATATAACTCATTTCGTCACGATTCAGTAGGTGGGGGAGTCCCAGTACGCTGTAACTTTCCAACGGAAGAGAGAGAGGGGAATAACAGTTCAGTCTGGCAGGTATACCAATCGTATTTCTTTAAAAGACCCTAGCTTGTAGACCGTTACTTGACGCCTTTTTCAACTACGGAGAATGTTGAAACATGGCAAGATGGCAATTACAATTTATTATAATTTTTCAGTTGCTGCTTTTTTCAACTGCACAGATTGTTTCGACGCTAAGAGCACAAATATTTTATGTCCACTTTTTCTACTTTCGGGAAACCTTGAAAAAGTGAAGTGTTTCCTGTTACAGTGGCCTTCATCTTATATAAAGAATGCAACAAAATATAATTTTATTGTTGTAACATACCCCATACAAGAAAATACAATGCAATACTTGTGCAGAATGACGATTTAGCCTCATACGAAGAAAATAATTTTAACTGCAAAAGCTATTACTGTATATTATGAGAGGTTTTACTGCAATTGCAGAACTTGCATTAAAGTTCATTGTAACTATAAAAAAAAGGTCTCGCAAGCACGGATTACCGACGGAAGGAATGCGAATCAACCACTGTGATAAGGCTAATTCACACGGGGATAGTTTACAAGAGTCAAGTGCTTGGAGCAAATCGACTTTCCTTCAACTTTCCCCGTGTGATATGGTCGAGACAGTCAAGTTGTGACTTGGCGGTCAAGCAGAATTTGAGTTGACGACCCGTCAACTTTTGTGCCCACTATCCCGTCACGTGGCCAACTTGACTCCACCACTTCCCGCATGTGAATGCGAACTTGTAGCAACTTTGCAAATAGAAAGTTTGTAGTTTTAGGCCTATTGTCGAAGTAAATTAGTAATTATTAATAATGAGCGCCCCTAAGTGGAATTCCAACGATATCATAAAGTTTTTGGAAGAGTATGAGAAGTATGAACTTCTATGGAATATACGTGACAAAGAATACCTCAATAAAAACAAGCGGGAATTATTATTCCAGAAACTAGTCAGTGAACTCATGGAACAAGGTTTCGAAAACATAAACGTAGAAGTGGTTCGAAAAAAAGTAAAAAACTCTTAAAACAAGACTCATTCTGAGATGCTTCCTGTATTCTGCAGGACCTTCTTCAACTAATTCTTTCAACAAGGTATTAGATGCACCGTGCATAATTCTTCTACGAATCCATTTCTTAACCCATATTCTCTTTTCCTTTTTTTTCAAGAATATTTTGTAATTCATACATAATAAGGCGCCAATTAGCTGCACACATGCTTGAATATGTGCTCGTGGCATCTTCAGTTTCACCAAACTAAAAATGCCAGTTCATTATTGATTTTTATTAACTATAACAGAATACAAGAATTCAAACACCACTGCGAATACAACATTCTGCGCGCGCTTTTTTTCAAGCATGGTTTCAAGTTTAATGTCTCACAAATATAGCATCAAGTTTAGAGGCTGCAAGCACTTGACTCCTGTAAACTATCCCCGTGTGACTCGGGTTATAAGGAAGAGCGGGCGAGAGGAAAGGTCACGAGATAACTTGAATGATATTCAAGAGTACAGTCGGAAGAGAACCGACATCGATAGAATCAGTCTTGCGTTGTGATAGTTACATTACGACTTTAGTTCGTTCCATTGCATGTGAATACGTGTCCTGTATCGCACGGTATTATTATTTCATTCGTAAACATATGTTGCGCGTTTAATTAGCTTCGAGTTTTGCTCTTGCTACCAGGGACGTCGCTAGGGGGGTGCGAAAGGGTGCGCAAGCACCCCATAAAAATCGGAGCACCCCTTTCTGCCCCCCAAAGGGCAATTTATTAACAAAATACTAGGCATAAGTTATTTTGAAGAACAAAAACAAACGATTTCTTGGACGTGAGAAAACTACGTCCCTTAGTGTATCGTAATGGATGTGTGATGAGCAATAATAATAATAATAATAAAAGGTAAAAGGTAAAGGTAAAGGTATCCCCGTAATATGCCATGAAGGCACTTGGGGGGCATGGAGGTAGAGCCCCATGCTTTCCATGACCTCGGCACTAGAATGAGGTGGTGTGGTCGGCACCACGCTCTGACCGCCTTTTACCCCCAGGAAAGACCCGGTACTCAATTTTATAGGAGGCTGAGTGAACCTCGGGGCCGTTCTGAAAGTTTGGCAACGAGAAAAAATCCTGTCACCACCTGGGATCGAACCCCGGACCTTCCAGTCTGTAGCCAGCTGCTCTACCAACTGAGCTACCCGGCCGCCCAATAATAATAATAATAATAATAATAATAATAATACATACATACATACTAATATTAATAAACAGATGTATAGTATGCGCGCAAGTGCATGAAGGAACATTTTGGATTTTTTATGTACCACAGCTCGCATCCCACCCGCACCCCCCTTGCTCTGATCCTGGCGACGTCACTGCTTGCTACGTTCCTTATTTCCACAGCGAAGTCCTCATTTGTTTTTCTTCTTGGAAGAGACAGTACTTCCATCGGCTCGCACCCCTCCCCCCTCGGCGTACTTACATGCACATTACACACGTCAAAACAGACGGCAACGTCACCATTGGTTTTCGGTAATCGTTTCTTGCGCGAGCTATACTTCCCTACTGCCATTAAATGCCGATTGTAAAGTTGGGAGAATCTCTCGCCACCCTTTGGGCCGATCTGGCCTGTCATGGGTTTAACCTTACCTTTCGGTTCACCGGAGGTAAAAGACACTACGTCCATTTTTTTTACAAAACTGAGGTGTTGACATACATTTCTATTACATATTTTATGCTCTTTTCAGTGGTGCAAAGCACTACCCCCTACTGGTCCAGTCCTTGTAAAGCCAAGCCTAATCATCCTGCAAAGTTTGTTTCTCGAGTTTGAAGTCAACCGCTGCACGGTGGGGTATTTGCTCAATCTAGCCAGCCAATAGAAATATGCGTTACAAGAGCGGTATGTTGACGTTTTCATGGTCGAGGAAAAGATTGAAAAAGCGAAACGCAGTTGAGCTTTTTTAATTTCCGAGAACATGAAAACAAACATACCGCTCGTGTATCGTACATTATTTTGTGCGAAGATCGTTTATTACATACCTGAAAGACGAATTTCTAATTAGTTGCAATGTAATCTCCATGTTGGTTTCTGTTTAATGACGGCAACTTCGGAAAACCAAAATATCTTTCTTCAACATTGTTGCTATAAAATGTTTTCTGTGTTTACTATACTCCAGCAGGCCGTGATAAACGTCTGTCTTCCCCCCCCCCCCAGTCTATAAATGCGAACTTAAAACAAACGGTAAGGTTATGTAATGATTTATTTTTCATTTTAATATTTTAACAATATTATTTATATAACATATTGCAGTAATAACATCCGCATCTGGAATTTTGTTGATTTTTTCACAGCTTCCTTAATGTTACTTGTATCAGGAATGCAACAAGTTTCATGGAGTAGTAGACTTTACTTAATTTTTGCAAATATTTAAAAACAATAATTAACATTGCAATTTAGGTGAAATTGCAGAGGTAAGTTTCTAATTTATAATTATTACTATGTTAAACGTCTCTAAAAATAATATGTTAAAAGCCTAAAGCAGTAAAACGAATGTCGCGCTTAAGCGGTAAGAAGAGGGAAATTGTTATGTGTGTTACGTTGGGAATACTGAATGTGGTATTTCACACTTACCGCGTATTGGTTCTGTGCGGAAAACAAGCAAATACGCACGATCTCGCACAAAAGTTAATTTCGTCAAAATTGTCTTCGATAGATATGAATTACTACATGAGATAGTTGAATAGTTGGGGAACCATACACCACCCATTTCTCCTCCCCTGTGCTATCAGTAGAGCTAAGAAGTTCGTACCAAAACATAGTTTTCAGGTTGACCGCAGCCACGTATACTATACTCTGTTCACATAAACAACTCAAAAGTATATCAGCATATCCGCTGATGGAGGACTTTCGTAAATTACTATATTATGTTACCGTAGAGAACAGTTGTTTCATTACGTGCTAACGTTCGCATTGGAGTTGAGCGGTTTTTAACACGGAAAAATTTTAATCTTCCAATGACAAAAAGTTGAATGCAATACTTTCAAGATTTACTGATAATCATAATATATCAACAAATGAGGCGTTCAGCGCTAAAGTGGATCAAGTCCAGGAGACGTAATTTTGAGATAATAGGACTTAAAGTTATCTTGCTCTAGTAGATTATCTAATTTCACTAGCAATAATTTTATTGCTCCATTCTCAAATTCTAGATTTATAAACTATAAACAATTGTGAGTTAATTGATGCAACGCTTTGGTGACTTGATCCACTATGACTCAGAACATCGTGAACAAATAATCTGAGCCAGAAGTGACTGGTGTCACCTAACGGCGAATGCTTGGAATTAAAACTTGAGCCATTACTGCTTGGAAAAGATCCAACTTCAGATAATCAGAAAAGGAATTAAACTCAATGTATGAAAATTTGTGACTTGATCCACTTTAGCTCTGTACGCCTCAAATGAAGAAAAAATGTATTTGAAATAATGTAAAGCGGAAATATAATCTACAAAGCGAATGTTACAGCCTGATCCGTTTGGGTAGCAATAATATTAATTTATTATTATAAAGGTATTATGATAGTAGAAAAAATTTCTTGCTGGTTATGTTATGATTAAAAGATGGGAGTTTCGATATATGGCAATCAACAATGCATAATCCGAAAGGACAAATGAAAATCGTAGATGATTAAAATGCCTACTACAAATCAACAAATGACACTACAAATGACAGTCGGGAGGAAATTAAACGCAGAATAAATATGGGAAATGCGTGTTATTATTCGGTTGAGAAGCTCTTATCATCCAGTCTGCTGTCCAAAAATCTGAAAGTTAGAATTTATAAAACAGTTATATTACCGGTTCTTCTGTATGGTTGTGAAACTTGGACTCTCACTTTGAGAGAGGAACATAGGTTAAGGGTGTTTGAGAATAAGGTGCTTAGGAAAATATTTGGGGCTAAGAGGGATGAAGTTACAGGAGAATGGAGAAAGTTACACAACGCAGAACTGCACGCATTGTATTCTTCACCTGACATAATTAGGAACATTAAATCCAGACGTTTGAGATGGGCAGGGCATGTAGCACGTATGGGCGAATCTAGAAATGCATATAGAGTGTTAGTTGGGAGACCGGAGGGAAAAAGACCTTTAGGGAGGCCGAGACGTAGATTGGAGGATAATATTAAAATGGATTTGAGGGAGGTGGGATATGATGATAGAGACTGGATTAATCTTGCACAGGAAAGGGACCGATGGCGGGCTTATGTGAGGGCGGCAATGAACCTTCGGGTTCCTTAAAAGCCATTTGTAAGTAAGTAACTACAAATCAACAGCGGGCACAATGTGTTCTTTGGTATGTTAAATTTGATACCGTTAAAGGAGCTCAAAGGGAATTTCGACCTGAGTATGGCGTGCGTATTGTATCTAAATACGATGCCATAATGTTGTGGTATCGAACATTTATAGAAGCAGATTCTATGTTAAAAAAACATGCAGGAAGTCGCAGGCGAAACCCAGTACGAGAAGCAGCTAACTCTTGGCTTGGTCACCAAACTCCCCAGATCTAACCCCTCCTGACTTCTTCGTATAGGGTGTTGTTAAAGACATTGTCTATTCACAGAAACCCAGGAACATTGATGATCTGAGAGTAAAAATCACTCAAGCTTTTCAACAAATCACCCCTCTTATGTTACAACGGACATGGGCTGAATTGCATCACCGTTATGAGTTGTGCAGGGTGCGCAATGGGGGTCATGTTGAGCTCTGAGGAATCTCCCATCTTTCAGTGTTGTATGCACAAAGTTTCAACAAATAAAGTTCAGTAGTAAATGTTTTACGGTGGTTTTATTTTAGCCATACCCAAACGGATCACCCTGTAGTTCAGGGACGCTGTGCTAGGAAATACACATATACTCAAAATCTGGCTCAAGTAGACATATTATGTAATGCTGATCTGTTTCAATATCTCTTCAAACAACTGTGTGCAGCAATCATTCTGCTGCAGTCCAGAAGTACTGTAGGTGTAGAACATGCATGGCGTCTTCTGAAAAGAGCAATAGCCAATCGTCCACACCCTCCAGAAACCATAAGGGATCTGACACCAGCTGCCATACAGGAATGGGACAATCTTCCTCAAAATGAACTGGATAACCTGGTTTCCAGCATGCCACGTCGTGTCCAAGAGTTCGTGGCTACGAGTTCGTAGAGGTCACACACATTATTGGATTGACTAAAGATGTGTTTTTGTTTTGTTAAATAAGACAGATTTTTTTTTCGTTATGTGTGTAAGAAGTTTACAATTTTATTTTGTTTTTTTCTTTAAGCAATTAACATAATATTATATTATAATAGAAATGCAGGTAAATTTGAGACACATCTGACCCATAAATAAAAAATTATGTAATATGCAAAACTTTTTTTGATCAGTGTATTAAAACATGGATTATCCTGAAGAGGGTAAATGAGAATCTACATAACGCATTTTAATCACAACTGCATTAATTTTTAAACAGTTAAAGCTCCATTAAACTTCATTTGTTAGCAATTTATGTGCCAGGTTTAAAGTTAAGTCGAAGGTATTCGTTGTATTTCGGGGTGCGTACCGATATTTCTTTTTACACCGCGGATTCGCGTGAATGCACTCACTCATATTAGACCAGTTAAATTCCGGAATGAGGCCAGTACAAAGAAAAAAAATCAACATCATTCCTCAAGGAAACACCGCAAATTCTTTTTTCAGCTAAACACAGGCTTACATTTAAAATCCATGAAAATGACGCAAATGCTTCTTCGGACGAAGAAGACAAGTCAGGAAAAGGAAACATGTTATCAGACGAAGAGCCATGGATGGCATTCTCCTGCGAATAAGTTTTGTGTAATCAATATTATCTTCTATCACACTACAGATAGCTCCTACCCGGTTTCTTCAACCTTTGTTAAAATGCACCTAACATAGCGTTAATTAACTGTAAGATAAAAGTATGAATTGCTGTTAAAATATTGCGTTTCTTCAACTTTACATTTCACATTTTAACATTCTGTTTGTTAACTCTCTGTTAGGACCAGAGATTCTAGAGTTTAACCATAACCTATATGGGCTCACTTCTGTTTTCTGAACTCTGACAATTGCGATTCTCGCTTGTTTCCGTTGTTTGATTCAGAGAGGACAGAAGTCTTTCTATTCTCTCAGGTTTGATTTCTGCTTCTTTCCTCGTCTGTATCACAATAGCGTGGAGCGGCGTATTGGTATTGCTGTTATGAAATGGAAAACACTGGAACAAAATGAAATCGTGGGACTAATTTCTCTTCATTTGAAAGAAATCTTCTGCTGGAAATTATTTCGCAGTATAAACTAATTGTTGAGAATAAACAAACAAACGGATCTAAGTTGAAAGCGAAAAGTGAGGCTTGGCAGAAAATAGTATATACCTTTGTATGAACTTCTGGTCTGTCAAATCACTGAAATCATCCCCTCTGTTTATGTATTCATGGATATCATTTTATAAATAATCCAGATATATAAGTTCAGCATCTAACGCACCAGCCATATTGGATACTTCTATGCTAACAAAGAGTTAAATTATTTAACTGCATGAAATTGGGCAGTTAAATTAACATAGGTTTTAACAGCCTGTTAGTACTAACAGTAGTTGAAGAAATGCTTCAACTGTTAAGTTTACAGTTAAACTGGAATAACACACTGTTATAATTTAACAAAGGTTGAAGAAACCGGGCCTGGATGAAATAATCCTCATTTTCTCTTACAACCCTGGCAGTTTTGACCTTCTATGGCAAATAACGTATTGTTTGAAATTTAAATGCATCGCTGAATATTACATACGGAAGAGTCTGTTGATAGGGAATATTAATATGGTACATGGACATTTTCTTAAGCACAATTCATACAGAGAAGACGTAGACAGGACGTGGCTCGAACGTCGGGCGGACACATGACGTGAGCATAGCATACGGAAGTCAAAACTTTTTGCGACACTTCCGCGTCGGACAGTTTTCATAATGACTTCTTCTGACGATGAACATGTCCTGGCTCTCGTACAACTCGCTAATATTAGAAAACAGATACGATTTTGTGTGCACCCTTTGTGGTTGAAGAAAAAGGAAGGATTTATGGCATATCCGATGTGATGAAAGAATTTAACGTGTAACTTATCCTGACCGTTCCCAGAATTTTTATATAACGTCCCACCAATGTTTCTACAGGCTACCGTATTACACAGTCTCTTCACAAAATTGAATATTAAATTCAAAATCGTCTCGAATTTTCTTTTACGGTCAGATGTCACGTGTCGCTTGGAAGAGTCGTATAAGTTACTAATAACTTCTTTGGAAGGGTCATTCGTGACTGGAAATAAACGAAACGCTGCTTCGGAGTGTAATTTACATATAAAATACGTAATGCAAAAAACTGTTTTATACAGGGAGTAATAAACTAACATTTATTGATTTTGACAATATAAACATCAATTACTTCATTACTTTTAAGTCCTGATAAGAAAAATGTCTGTTGCAGCAAATATATATATATATATATATATATATATATATATATATATATATATATATATATATATATATACTGTAGGATAGTTTTCACATAGATTATAACATTGTTCATGCTTACTTTCATTCACTCTAATACTTAGAAAAATAGCAATGCTTTGCTTACTTTCAGTTTCTTTGTTGGAAAAATCTCATAACATCCTAACTAAATTTTTTTGGGAGACTTTATATACAGGATGTTTTCGGGCTAGTGTTACAAACTTTCAGGAATGATGGGGAAGGGCAAATATATCAATTTGAGATAAGGAACCCTGATTCGGAAATGACAGTCGAAAGTAATAAGCAAAAATAGTATACCTGGAAATGAGAAAGTCGATAATATTGCAAAACAGGCAACATACTTGCAACCAAGATCATTTTATAAACCTATGGATCAACAATTGGCTCTCTTCTGACAAAGGGAAAATTTTACAGTTCGTGCAAAAAAAAACCTAATGACCTGGAAATGTACAAAAACTTGCCCAGACATGTTCAAACATTTTTAACAAGAGCCAGAACAGGTCACATTGTCACACAATTGTAGCTACACCGATTTCACCTTTCTGATACTCCTACTTGTCTGTGGTGTAATAATCATGATGAAGATCTGGAACACGTTCTTCTATACTGTCCATCCATAAACCACAAAAGTCCACATCTGTGGAGTAACGGTCAGCGCGTCTGGCCGCGAAACCAGGTGGCCCGGGTTCGAATCCCGGTCGGGGCAAGTTACCTGGTTGAGGTTTTTTCCGGGGTTTTCCCTCAACCCAATGCAAGCAAATGCTGGGTAATTTTTGGTGCTGGACTCCGGACTCATTTCACCGGCATTATCACCTTCATTTCATTCAGACGCTAAATAACCTAGATGTTGATAAAGCGTCGTAAAATAACGCAATAAAATAATAAAAAAAAATAAACCACAAAAGAAGTAAATTAAAATCATCAGTACCAGTTGCAGAAGACACAGCCGTCACTAGGGGGGTGCGAAAGGGTGCACAAGCACCCCATAAAAAATCGGTGCACCCCTTTCCGCACCGCAAAGGGTAATTTTTTAACAAAATAGCAGGCATAAATTATTTTGAAGAAGAAAAACAAACAATTCTTGGATATGAAAAAACTACGTCCCATAGTGTGTCGTAATGGATGTGATGAGCAATAATAATAATAATAATAAAAGGTAAAGGTATCCCCGTAACATGCCATGAAGGCACTTGGGGGGCATGGAGGTAGAGCCCCATGCTTTCCATGACCTCGGCACTAGAATGAGGTGGTGTGGTCGGCACCACGCTCTGGCCGCCTTTTACCCCCGGGAAAGACCCGGTACTCAATTTTATAGGAGGCTGAGTGAACCTCGGGGCCGTTCTGGAAGTTTGGCAACGAGAAAAAATCCTGTCACCACCTGGGATCGAACCCCGGACCTTCCAGTCCGCAGCCAGCTGCTCTACCAACTGAGCTACCCGGCCACCGCAATAATAATAATAATAATAATAATAATAATAATAATAATAATAATAATAATAATAATAAACAGATGTATAGTATGCGCGCAAGTGCATGAAAGAACATTTTGGATTTTTTTATGTATCACATTTTTAAATCTCGCACCCCATCCGCACCCCCCTTGCTCTGATCCTGGCGACGTCACTGCTGGCTACTACCAACAGGTATCTATAATTAAACACCTATCATTTCTCATGAAAAACAACAACTGAATAGACTACAGTGGACTATAGTGGACTTTATGTTATCAGCAAACAGCTGGATACATTAAGAAGATTGAATGACATGATCACCTTCATCTCACTCACCAGCTGATAAAGCATCGTATAAAAAATGTTCCAGAAATGATTGGTGGTTGACCGTGTCTTAATACTGCGGGTTTTTTTTTTTTTATTTTGTTGCTACACCGACTCGCAAGAGAGCTTAGCAGTTCGCTGTAGCGTAAGTATTGCAGTACGTACGGTAGTTGTTGTTCACCCAGACCTCAGACAGATCAAGTTTCCGTTGCGCCTTCCCACTATTTCCGTCATGCAATTTAGTTGATAACGTTTCTAGTTAATTTGTTTTACGCTCGATAACACTGAAGTCCCCTCTCCTCATCCTCTCCTTGATCGAGGAAGAAAACTGGGAAGAGCGACTTCCTGCAATATGTTGCTGATTTCTCGTATCTACATGCACACCATATGAATTGAGGCCACCATTAACACTTGTACGAAGAAAGCTACATTACATATTTTTTTATATATTTTAGTCATTTATTTAACAACGCTGTATCAACTACTAAGTTACTGTACTCCAACCACGAGAAAGTCTCTGGGGAGTGAGACGAAGCGGGGTGATGCTGTGAATGAATGTTGATGTCATAAGGTCACACGCGGGTACTCTTATCTCTATTGGCTAGCTCTCACAGCACAAACAATAACATTGATACACACATATTGATACTACCCTAGTTACAAAATTAGATCATTGTTAATCTCCTGGTCTTTTAATCTCTCCATACAGGAAATAGCATATGCAGGAGAGCGCATGGTTTTTAAACTGACGTTATAACACTTATAACGGTAATATTGTCTATCTACTTCGCTCCAATAGATGACGCAATAGTAAGCACATTCCTTTCACGGTTGATCTCCTGGTTGGAGAACAGTATTCAGCGTTTATTGGTGATACCGAGATGGTATAACACGAGATGAGGAAGAGGATTCGACACTCACCTTTGGGGAGGCCGAGACGTAGATGGGAGGATAATATTAACATGGATTTTAGGGAGGTTGGATATGATGATAGAGACTGAATTGAGGACCGTTTTTGCAAAACTTGCTAACTGAAAAAAAAAAAAAAAACTAAATTTTACAGGAGAGACAAAAAACTGAATGAAGACAAATAGGTTATAGGTGCAACCATCACATTTTGACACACTGTAATGAAGAGAAATAATTCAATTTTACTAAGATAACTTTAACATCGTGTAGAGGCCTGCTTCATGTTAACGAATCCACCAAAATCTCAATTTTGCAAATTTTGCAGTTAGCAAGTTTTGCAAAAACGGTCCTCAAATTATTCTTGCACAGGATAGGGACCGATGGCGGGCTTATGTGAGGGCGGCAATGAACCTGCGGGTTCCTTAAAAGTCATTTGTAAGTAATTATTATTACAATAATTGTTACAAAGTACCGGTACATTTGTAAATAGTATTGCCCTGTATAGCAGTTTATAAAACTAAGAATAATATTACATTTTTACTCCCTAAATACGATAATACGTTGTGTTCTAATCAACGTAATATTTACGTTTGTTCTTCAGGCAAACATTGCATTTTTTCCTTGCTCGGTCTGTAGCTCCGATCACACACAGATCTGTAGATTCTGTATTGCTCCATCCAACTGACACGATGTATCAGGACAGAGGACTCCTTGCCAGCTGCTTTGTAAACACTGTAATATTATGTGTGTACTTAACTTCAGAGTAAACGTGCCTCAACTTCGAAGTCTAGTTATAATGCACATACAAACCTTGTATCGCAATATACTATCTGAAAGAAAGTGTTTTACTAAGCGATTTAAATCTGAAGAGTCCACTGCAAGAATGATCGATGTCACTTTGTTGTCGAAAATGAACAATGCATAGCTTAAGACAGTGATGTCAACTGATGCCCATAGGAGCAAGCGCGCGCTTTAGAGCCCAGGAGAGCCTGAGCGCTTTACAGCGGAAAGGAAAGAGACAGACGAAAGAGATAGTATATGCCGCTTGGCCGAGCTATAGATAGGGATGGCCAGCATTGATTCAATGGATAAAGGGAAGAGAACTTATTAAAACTGTATCCATGTTAATTTTTAGATTTGTCTGAGAAGTATAAGTACATTACAAGAATGTAAGTTTTAATTTTAATGTTCATTTTTCACGAATTTGCTTTTTTATTCAAAAGGAATATTTTCTAAACTTTTTTTTACAGAAAAGTGAAATTTTCAGATATGTTTGTTTAGTAGCCTTACAGGTACTAAAACAATGTTTTCGTAAATCTAATATAGGCCTATCGCAAATACGTATTACTGAAGATAGTGTATTAAAATGTTTGAAAATATTCGTATGAAAAATATTTGTAAGGAAATGAATTAACAAAGCAAATACTGTTACATCAAAAACAAAAGATATGTGCCTATGTGTTGGTAAAACGTCAGCTCTATAGATTCAGCAGATTTCGAGATAATTTAATATTCTGATAACAGAAAGTTGCGCACCAATATCACCTAAAAGCATAATGCGATAAGAGTTTTATTATGTAATATTAGTTACAGTTAAAACATATACCTAAACAACTTTGCTTTGTGCCATAATATTGTTTTGATTGCTTTTATAAGGCTAAAGATACCATAATATCAATTTCAACTTATCATGTCATATTCAGTGTCTTTCTTTGGGATAACACTTTCTTTATGAATGATGTGTTTAATTCACTTAGTACAGAATAGTTGTAGTTATTATGGAATTTGTGTGAATATTCCTTCTTTACTCTTTATTATGTTATTAACGTTTAAAACACAACTGCAATATTAGGCTAAGAAATAGGTGTTATAGTACTTTTGTTTTACAGACAATATAGAAAATAACAAACAGAAAGAAGCCATTAAAAATAACGACATAAAATTTCACGTTCCGTCTGAAGTTTGTGCACCACTGTTTTCTTAATCCAACAGGCTGCTTATTCCTCCTAGCATACCTAGCGCTTAATGCCCGCGCACGACGTCAAGGTCAGAAAAATGCCCTTGCTTTGACATTACTTGCTTAAAACCCGAGTCACACGGGGATAGTTTACAGGAGTCAAGTGCTTTCAGTCTCTAAACTTGATGTTATATTTGTGAGACATTAAACTTGAAACCATGGCTGAAAAAAAGCGCGCGCTGAATGTGTTGTATTCGCAGTGGTGTTTGAATTCTTGTATTCTGTTATAGTTAATAAAAATCAATAGTGAACTGGCATTTTTAGTTTGGTGAAACTGAAGATGCCACGAGCACATATTCAAGCATGTGTGCAGCTAATTGGCGCCTTATTATGTATGAATTACAAAATATTCTTGGAAAAAAGGGAAAGAGAACATGGGTTAAGAAATGGATTCGTAGAATAATTATGCACGGTGCATCTACTAATACCTTGTTGAAAGAATAGCTGAAGAAGGTCCTGCAGAATACAGGAAGCATCTCAGAATGAGTTCTCTTTTAAGGGTTTTTAACTTTTTCGAACCACTTCTACGTCTATGTTTTCGAAACCTTGTTCCATGAGTTCACTGACTAGTTTCTGGAATAATAATTCCCGCTTGTTTTTATTGAGGTATTCTTTGTCACGTATATTCCATAGAAGTTCATACTTCTCATACACTTCCAAAAAACTTTATGATATCGTTGGAATTCCGCTTAGGGGCGCTCATTATTAATTTACTTCGACAATAGGTCTAAAACTACAAACTTTCTACTTGCCAAGTTGCTAAAAGTTCACACGCGGGAAGTGGTGGAGTCAAGTTGGTCACGTGACGAGAAAGTGGACACAAAAGTTAACGGGTCGTCAACTCAAATTCTCCTTGACCGCCAAGTTACAACTTGACTGTCTCGACCATATCACACGTGGAAAGTTGAAGGAAAGTCGACTTGCTCCAAGCACTTGACTCCTGTAAACTATCCAGGGGCGTATACTGGTTAAAGGGTTTGGGCTACCGCTGACCCTATTATTACACAAAATATATCTAACAATTACTTTAATTTTAATTACTATGGTAAAACTAATAATACAAAATTATTACATTATGTTATATTATAAACTTTTTCTTTTGTAATTTCCTTGGGCTACCGCCGGTAGCCCCGGTAGCCCGCAAAATACGCCCCTGAAACTATCCCCGTGTGAATTAGCCTGAAGACATATAGAATGTACATAGAGAGTTACATGGCATTAATACTGATAGTCATTGTCCAGTAATGATCGTAAAATCACAGTTAAGCTTTGAGCGCTAAGCATTTCAAACTTTCAATTGCTTCTCCTGCAAAATGTATTCCAAATGACATCCATCATTCTTGCAGTGGACTCTTCATCTGTAAAACTGTATCCTACATACAGTACATATCTTCAGCAGAGGTCGTTCTGTTACTGTATTTATCAGTCAAAATATAAATCGTTTGGTCTAAGATACTGTATGTGCTAAAATCTTATACATTCACTGTGCATTCCTGAACGTACATTGCCTTGTTATACATCAGTAAATTTCTGCTACAAACGAAGAATCGAAGCACTGCGCTGTTGTTTTCCTACGTACCAACAGACTTGTTGATAGATACCATGTCACAATGATAACTGGTTTCTCCTACGCGACCCGACCTGCCTAAACAATGACGTAATACAGCACTTAAAACGTATCCATTGCGTGACATTACGTCAGTGTAATAATCGTACCTGTTTTGCGATTGTTTCGTTTTCTTGTTTACGTATTAAATGACTGCGCAAGCACAACTAACTAAAAATGATTCTTTCCGTTATCCAAATGGGGAAAACGAGGATTTTAAATTTAAGTGTAAGAATTCCAGAAAATAACTTCGTTTCCACGATTCGTTCACTTTCTTGAAATTGAAGGTCACATATTGTAGGTCACCTAGACGGCTTCTTTTGAGACTGTCTTACGTAAGAGGGCAAGCTAATTGTGAGGGTGATGTACGTTGCATGTCTGGCTTATTTATGGTGTTTATATTTGTTTTTTTTTTAAAGATGGGACATGACAGGAGCGTTGCGATCGGAAAAACAAATGAATGTCACATGGCGTGGTAGGCCTGTTGCTATGGTAACAACGGTTGAGTTGCCAAACTTACCGTTCCCACATGGCGAGTGCTTAATAGCTCTCTTGGCGACATTTATTGTGCACACAATGTTAGCATTGGTACGTTTCGTCTTTGATTCTCTGTCCATTTTTGTATTGTTTTCTTACCTTCGCGTCAATTGTCAATGACTGTTTTAACGTCAGCCATCTTAACGTCAATTGATATACGTAGGTCTCGCAAGTACGGATTACCGACGGAAGGAATGCGAATCAAACACTGCGATAAGGAAGAGCGGGCGAGAGGAAAGGTCACGAGATAACTTGAATGCTATTCAAGAATACAGTCGGAAGAGAAATGACATCGATAGAATCAGTCTTGCGCTGTGATAGTTACATTACGGCTTTAGTTTGTTCCATTGCATGTGAATACGTGTCTTGTATCGCACGGTATTAATATTTCATTCGTAAACATAATATATTGCGCGTTTAATTAGCTTTGAATTTTTCTCTTGCTACTTTCTTTATTTCCACAGCGATGTCCTAATTTGTTCATCTTCTTGGAAGAGACAGTACTTCCATCGGCCCGCATCTCTCGCCCCTCGGCGTGCCTACATACACACGTCAAAACAGACAGCAACGCCATCATTGCTTTTCGGTAATTGTTTCTTGCGCGAGTTATACCTTCCATCAACTGGCAACGTGGTAGTCCATATTGGTAACATAGCACTGTAGTTCCAAGTTCGGCCGCTTAACTGTCATGTCCCATCTTAAAAAAAAAAAAAAAACAAGTATAGTCAACAGTCTGAATACAAATTTGAACCTCGTGACACCAATAAGACATCACTCATGAGGCAACTAAGCCAAGAGATAATGGAGTAGGGTGGCCAGTTCCTTTCCCACTCCATTGCATACATCGTTGACTAGTAACGTACTGTAGTGTAGTTCACTAATCAGACTTCAGATATATACAATAGTGATGGAGTGTGATTTGCAGACCTGTGATTTTGTCGCTGTGATAGATTTATCACTGTTTCCGAATGTGACTATAGTTCCAAAAATCACAGCTCTGAGAAATCGCCATCTTCGACTAATACGTGATTCATAGTCCTGTCCGACTATATATTATACAAGACGTTGCATAATATATAGTAGGTTTAACCTCCCAACTGATTGCTAAGCAGGAGGGGCAAATCCAGTGATGGACTGCGATCTTATAACTTCTGGACCAGCTCACAAATCTACACTACCTGAGCTACAATATTACATGACATCTAAAACAGAAACTCGATATTTTGGACTTATCAAGTTTTTTCCCTGTGCTCTTCATATGTAATTCATTGGCTTATCTTATAATAACGTAAAATTGCACATTTCATATGAGGCGTTTAGGTGCAAAATCAGATAATTACATCACATTTTTTTTTTTTTTTACGAAATAAGTTAATGTTATACTTCATATCTTCATATGATTCTACAACTGCTATAGCACTGTTATGCTCCAAAGCCAGATACATCACATGGATTTGTATGATGAAAAATGATGAAAAATAAGTCGTTGTTTTCGGAAGCACTCTATGAAGATCTGTTGTACATAAAAGATGCTTACAAAGCTGTTCCCACAACAATAAAACAACTAGAATCGTCAACCCTCGAAATGTCCAGTGGCCTCGAACTCGTAGAAAATTTGTACCTAAGTCTGTGTGAAGCAAAGCCACATCCAAGTTTGGAACCGGTTAAGACGAAATTTGGGACCGTGTTGAAAAAGAACTGTGGATTTTCAGCAATGTGTGAAATAAGAGATATTTTGTCGGATAATGGCGAGCCCTCAGATGATACGTGTGACAGCTCGTATTTTCGTTTCGCACCACTCACGTCTTGCGATGTGGAACGCACATTTTCTCAGTTCAAAATGTTTCTAAGTGACAGGCGAAGAGGTTTTTCTTTCGACACTTTACGGAAATGTATTGTTCTTTATTGTAATGGAACTGTGGACGCATCAATAGGTGAATCATACATGAAAACTGTTGTACAGTATTGCATTCTATTAATGATATAATGTTATTAAAGTTCTAAGGATGTGTTACAATGCATTTATTTACAACACTGTCATGTAAAGAGGGCGGTCGGGTAGCTCAGTTGGTAGAGCAGCTGGCTACGGACTGGAAGGTCCGGGGTTCGATCCCAGGTGGTGACAGGATTTTTCTCGTTGCCAAACTTTCCTAACGGCCCCCAAGGTTCACTCAGCCTTCTATAAAATTGAGTACCGGGTCTTTCCCGGGGGTAAAAGGCGGTCAGAGCGTGGTGCCGACCACACCACCTCATTCTAGTGCCGAGGTCATGGAAAGCATGGGGCTCTACCTCCATGCCCCCCAAGTGCCTTCATGGCATGTTACGGGGATACCTTTACCTTTTACCTTTTACTGTCATGTAAAGAAGGTGCAACTTTGTCCTTCACCGCACTGAACCTGTACAACAACGGAGGGAACGTCCGTATCTTCCCCTCCCATCACACAACAAGCTAGGCATACACCACACTATCCAAGCGCAGGTAACTTATGAACGCGGGCAAAGAAGACTGTGCTTTAGATGACCGTAGTCTTAGAAGGCTTTCTTAACAATTTCATGGGAGACTATTCTTTCATAGAGCCCATATCATTGAGGTTTTCTTCAGTTAGATCGCAATTTATACCTCTCCTTTTTTAGGTGCAATCGATAGAAGATAAGATTTATGAGTTAGAAGATCGAATATTGACAGAGAAAGTGGTAATGCCTTGCAGTGTCAGAGTGAACAAAATCGATGTAGGCTTGTATCTAAATTGTCTGGTCATTCGTCTGGAATAAATGCCCAGTCTACCGCCACAGGAAGCAGAAAAATTACCGCCAACTTGAATACAGCAAGCTTCCTGTCCGTCATAGATCAACATACTGCTTTGTAAGAAGCACGTGTCCAGAACTTTTCAAAACAATTTGTTGTCCTAATTGAGTTGTTTTTATATCAAGATAAACGCCCGTTATGACATTTGTTTACATCTAGAACTCCTACAACACACTTTTGTATACGTAATTTCTTCGAAGGTTATTCGTGATGTAAACAAAGAGAGACAAATTATCTTCCTCCTACATGAACACAGAGTCTAATTCTAATGTGTTCCACTTGGTGTGTACTGATATTAAAGTTCTTGACGGATCATTTTCCATGTGCCAACGGCAATCTGTAAAATATTAAAAAATCCATAGTGACATTTGTGGCGGACAAGGCCGCCATATGCGGAGAGAGCACAGTTTCCTTGGGGGGGGGGCAAAGCAAAACCATAGAATCCCCAAATCCCCACATAACGGGGTTATGGGGACAACATTTACCTCCTCCCCCCGTTATAGCTTGACCGTGGTACAGTATATCGGAATATTATTTAATAAAGGTATTTTCGAGGGCATGTTTCTTACAGTGTTACATCCAAATCCACTATGTTTCGGACCGAGTTGTATAGGCTTGAACTGTAGGTCTACCACAAATTATAATAGGGCATAACTTAAAACAATCTCCCTCTTTTTCTCTCTCGTACAGAAACACATGCATACATCAATAAAACTACGTAACAGTGCTAACAGAATAGTAATATGCAGGGAACGGATTTATATGGACTAAAAATATATGAAATATGTAAATATATATGTAGTTATTTTTACCAAAATATGGAATTAAATATGGATTTTTACCAAAATATGGAATTAAATATGGACTTAAAATTATAAAAAAATGACTATGTACGTTAAATATTGGTACATTTTAATCAAACTAAACAAAAAATATAATGGACGTACCTTATCTTCCAATGTAGTTTCAACAAAACACAATTTTTATTGTCTGTTACCATAACAATAGGTTACAAACATTTCTTTCAAGTGCTGAAAAGTGAATCTTCTTCTATTGTCTCTGAGGATAGATTTATACTGACTAAAAGAGCGTTCGACGTCACAAGAAGTAACTGGTACATAATTCAATTTCACAATGTCTGCTGGGGATAAGTCCAAGTTAATCTTCACTGTTGATTCACCACTCATCACAGCAACAACCTTTTGTAGTTCTTCATATCCAGGGTTTTTTGAAAGTACAGTGTCCACCTTAGCTCTTACTGCATCTGCAACTTTACCTCTACCACGATTCAGTTGTTCCACAGTACTATTTATAATTTCAAAACTTTCAGATAGTGAAAGGTGCCTATTTTGGAGACTTTTGAGCGTTTTTATGATGCATGAAAATGTATGCTGAATGTGAGCTAAGTCATTCTTCACACTTATGTCACAGGTAACTGTTTTCGCAGTATCAATTGAGACTGCATCTTCAGAGTCCAATGCAAGGAGAACATTGTTAATAGAGTCTATATGTTCGGCATAATATTCAACTGCTTCTAGCCATGTACCCCATCTAGTTAAAATTGGCTTTGGTGGCAATGGAATTTCAGGGTACATTTCTTTCAACACGTTAACTCTACTGGGAGCTTTGAGAAATACTTTTTTCACTGATGAAATCAACAAATCTACTTTAGGGAAATTGTCTCTGACCACTTCTGCCACACGATGAAATGCATGCGCCACACAAGTAAAATGAGTCAATTTAGGATATACAACAGATAATGCTTGTCCAGCTTTGACCATATAAGGGGCAGCATCGCTAATAAAGAATAACACATTATCGTACATAATACCCTTTGGCCACAGGATACCCATAGCTTCGTTGAACAGTTTAACTATAGTTTTGTTATTGCACTTTTCTAGAACATCACAATGTAAAAGAATTCGTTCAGAATATTGTTCACTTAACAAACCGATAACTACATTACCAACAAGTCTACCTTCTTTGTCGGGAGTCTCATCAATGGAAACCCAAATTGAACTATCTTTAATTTCATCTCTTATCTTCTGTATTGTCTCATCGTAGATGGATGGAGCATACGTCTTCCTAAGTGTTGACTCATCCGGGATTGTATGTTGAGTATATTTTTCAAGGAATTCCCTGAAGACCTTATTCTTTAGTTTGTAGAGAGGAATATCAGCAGAGATGAGAGAACGGCACAGGTCGATGTTAAACTCAGATCTTACATTCGATGTTGTTGGTTGTGTTAAAAACAATTGTCTCTGCTTGGAATTTAGTTGTTTGTTGGCCTGATGTTTACTAGTTGTAATGTGTTGTTGCACCAGGAACTTTTGTGTAGATGATACTGCACACTGACACAAATTACAAAATAATATTTTATTGTCAGTTGATAAACCATCTTCTTTAAATTCTGAAATGTAACTTGTTAGTTTTGATTTTAAATTGACTGAATGACGTACTTTTGGAATATTTACCGTCTTTATAGTATGATTTACAAAACTGAACCTATGTGTACTCTGACTGGCATTTAACTGTTGAGCTGCACAACTGAAGTCTGTTAAAAATTTTAAATTAAATTAATACAGTTTTGTAACTTACTTTCCCATTGTTGATAGGACTGCTAATTTTCAAATAACTCTGATGTTAAAGGGATTACTGAACATGTGTTTAAATCTCTATTGTTGAAATGTATTTTTAAAAGTTAATGGAATTTTGTTTTGTTTTATTGTTAAACCTAATATAATATGGACTGTTTTATATGAAATATGGAAAATATATGGAAATTAACGAAAATATGTACTAAACTCTAAAATATGGAAAAATATGGAAAATAAAAGTAGGATTTTTCAACCCTACACATTGTGAAACATAAAGATAATGCAAAATATAAATTATATTAGCTTTATAAGTAAATATGTATTTACATATAAATCCTTTCCCTGGTAATATGCGTTACAAGAGCGGTATGTTGACGTTTTCATGTTCGAGGAAAATATTGAAAAAGCGAAACGTAGTTGAGCTTTTTTAATTTCCGAGAACATGAAAACAAACCCACCGCTCGTGTATCATACATTATTTTGTGCGAAGATCGTTTATTGCATACCTGAAAGAGGAATTTCTAATTAGTTGCAATGAAATCTCCATCTTGGTTTCTGTTCAATGACGGCAACTTTGGAAAACAAATATATCTATCTTCAACATTGTTTCTATAAAATGTTTTCTGTGTTTACTATACTCCAGCAGGCCGTGATATACGTCTGTCTTTTTTTCACCCAGTCTATGATGAGTCTGGAATCTTGTTGATTTTTTCACTGCTTCCTTAATGTTACTTGCATTACAAATGCAGTAACTTTTGTGGTGTTGTAGAGTTTACTTAATTTTTACAAATATTTAAAAACAATAATTAACAGTGCAATTTAGGTGAAATTGCAGTGGTAAGTTTCCAATTTATAATTATTACCATACTGAACTTCTTTAAAAATGATATGTTAAAAGCCTAAAGCAGTATAATGAATATGACGCTTAAGCGGTAAGAATAGGGAAATTGTTATGTGAGTTACGTTGGGAATACTGAATGTGGTATTTCACACTTACCGCGTATTGGTTTTGTGCGGAAAGTAAACAAATGATCTCGCACAAACTTTTTTATATGAAGCTTATCTTCCTGAAAATATCATATGAATTAATGTAAATTCTAATTATTTTATTTAATCTCATCCTTAAGTTTACACATTATACTAGGATCACTTTTCTTTTTTCTGCATTGTTGTGCCAAGTGATGGCCTGTACACCTGCAGACTTCTAACACAGGAGTACAGGCTGTTACAAAAGAAACATTACAGTGCTCCCATTCCTCAAATGAAGTATAGAAATTCTTATACATTTAGAAATTTAAAATAAATATTATAGTCCAGACACATGATCTGAAGATATTAATTCTGTGGTGTTCGGGTAAAGAGGTATATGTCATTTTTTTGTCCAGGTGGAATTTTGTTCCCCAGATGAACACATAAGTTAAACTATACAAGTGGGTGTGCAAAAATCAAAGAATACTAGTAGTTGATGTGTTTTATTTGTGTAGAAAATTATTTGTAATAAGGGTTCCAATTTAATTTTAATTTATCTCCGAACTCATTTTTATGACTTATCTCCCTTTACCCAAACACCACAGAATCAATTTAAGCACAGAAACTTAATAATAAACAAAAACAAAAAAATATATTTTTTTAATTCAATATTTTCTAACGTTAATAGAAAAAAAAAAAGAGTTCAGACAAGTTTGAGGGGGCAGTGCTCCCCCATAACTCCGCATATGAAGGTCCCAGGTGGGGTTTTTCCCATATTATGCATCTACATCATTCCGTCAACATTTCTCCCATTTCTCCGAATGCCGGCTAGAGACGCACGGAGGGGGCTGGCCTAGGGACAAGTGGGATTACTTGCTCGAAACCTGGGTACGCAGCGAACCTTAGTGTAGTCAGCCGGTGTGGGTTTGGGAATGCGCCTAGTTAGAGAGTTAACGCATTAGATCGTGAAAGGTCGCCGTGCTGAATCATAGTGTCCGCTTCCAGAAATTCCATTTCAAACACGAAAATGAATCTAGGTGTATACAGGAAGGTAAAAACTACCCACGTCACTTCCGTTAAGTTCGTCGATTCTGAATAATAATAATAATAATAATAATAATAATAATAATAATAATAATAATAATAAAATCTCACGCCACCGGCGTAGCTCAGGCAGTAGCGCGTATGCCTGGTCATCCGAAGCTGCGCTCGGGCATGGATTCGATTCCCTGTTGACTGATTATCTAGTTGGGTTTTGACGCACCACGTCTTTTTCTTCACTATGTATGGGTACAAAATTAAAATTCTTTCAATCATTCATTATCAAAATACACTACCCTCTTAAATTGACTGAACATATTGGGAATTCAATCAATGGATTTCCCAAAACACGCTATGAAATGTTTCATATAAAACAATCTTTATCTCGAAAAGGAAGCAAAAATTAGCAAAATTGTATTAAACTTTTTGGTTGAAATATCTCAACGAATAACCCTCTAAAATTATTTACGTTACTTACGGTTCATCCTACATAATTTAATGTTAGTTATCTTGTGCAACTGCCTTTGTACTGAATGTTCTCTGAACAGCTACACGTTACGGGCAAGAATAGAGGCTAAACCTTCGGAGTTTAGACTTTAGTTATGAATATCGATTATAAGCTATTCTGATTAATTTCAATCAAGTCTCTCTCTGTGTACTCGTACACTACAGAGAGGGACTTGCTTTGACACTAGAGATGGCCGATATTTCACAAACCGATATTTTGTCACAGGTATTTTTTTGTCACAGATAAACCTGTGACTGATGACGCGAAATATCTGTGACAAAATATCGCTATAGAAATCTGCTCCGTATTCAGTACTCTGTGACCCTGTGACTGATATTTTCTCCTCTACGTCGTAGGTTTGCGCGTACGCATGATACAATAACAGCAATCGGGCGGTAGTTTCTCCATCTTATTATAAATGATGTAGTGATTACACGATTTAAATAATAACGCCATTGGTTACCAGTACTTATTCTTGTGTAAAATCCTGTCTGAACAACTGTTTTGTTTTGTAATTATTTTCCAATGTTTTTCCGAATATTTCTGTTTCATTAATTTTTATTCTATGACTCAATATTATAATGTTAATGCACGATTTAAAATAATTTATCGATTATATTATATACAATAAAAAGGGTCAATTTTGAAAACGATTAGGATAATCATATAACCTCAATTTCTCCATACCCAACTACATTTTAAAATGATCAACTAGTTCAATATCTAGAATATAACATCTTGGTGCATGAGGTTAACTTTTGACATGTTACTGTTCAGTAAGGTAAGTATTTATTTGTTAATGTACATTATTTATTTGTTGGATTTTCCCATATAAATCACTGATGTGTGGCGTGCATAGAGAAATCGTATTCACATTGCACTGCTCTTCAATATTTCCTGCTAATTTTTATCAGTGTGACAAAATATCGGTGTAATTCATGCATATTGTGCTTACGTATCGATATAAAATATCGGTGTGACAAAATCACCGATAAAAGTCACAGATATTTAATTGTCACAGTCACAGTTGTCACAGATACTTGAAAATATCGTTTAAGCTCATCTCTATTTGACACCCCAATTGCCGTCATCACATCGATTCTCTTGCAGCAGGCCTACCAGCAACTTTCGTTCCTGCATGCACAAGTAGCGGCATGCACGATGACTCAGCGTGCGAGTTGAGACAAGCTGCATAAACTGTCGCAATAACTTTAAAATGAGCTTGATGCTTATCGATTATGCCGGTATAGAAAGCGCAGCTGTTGAAACTTGTAAAAACATGATTTTACAGTAACATCATCTATTTCTGTTCCTTGTGCACATTTCTGTACAAACTGATTGCGCACGACTGAAAGCAAACTTCTTGATTAGGCCTACACACTCTACATTTATATCTCACTAATGACTTGGTGATACAGCAGAGTCCGCATAGGTCAGTTTCTATCTGATGCTTTTCCAATTCACTGCGGGCTAAAGCAGGGAGATGCACTATCACCTTTACTTTTTAACTTCGCTCTAGAATATGCCATTAGGAAAGTTCAGGATAACAGGCAGGGTTTGGAATTGAACGGGTTACATCAGCTTCTTGTCTATGCGGATGACGTGAATATGTTAGGAGAAAATACACAAACGATTAGGGAAAACACGGAAATTTTACTTGAAGCAAGTAAAGCGATCGGTTTGGAAGTAAATCCCGAAAAGACGAAGTATATGATTATGTCTCGTGACCAGAATATTGTACGAAATGGAAATATAAAAATTGGAGATTTATCCTTCGAAGAGGTGGAAAAATTCAAATATCTTGGAGCAACAGTAACAAATATAAATGACACTCGGGAGGAAATTAAACGCAGAATAAATATGGGAAATGCGTGTTATTATTCGGTTGAGAAGCTCTTATCATCCAGTCTGCTGTCCAAAAATCTGAAAGTTAGAATTTATAAAACAGTTATATTACCGGTTGTTCTTTATGGTTGTGAAACTTGGACTCTCACTCTGAGAGAGGAACATAGGTTAAGGGTGTTTGAGAATAAGGTGCTTAGGAAAATATTTGGGGCTAAGCGGGATGAAGTTACAGGAGAATGGAGAAAGTTACACAACACAGAACTGCAAGCATTGTATTCTTCACCTGACATAATTAGGAACATTAAATCCAGACGTTTGAGATGGGCAGGGCATGTAGCACGTATGGGCGAATCCAGAAATGCAGATAGAGTGTTAGTTGGGAGACCGGAGGTAAAAAGACCTTTAGGGAGGCCGAGACGTAGATGGGAGGATAATATTAAAATGGATTTGAGGGAGGTGGGGTATGATGATAGAGACTGGATTAATCTTGCACAGGATAGGGACCGCTGGCGGACTTATGTGAGGGCGGCAATGAACCTTCGGGTTCCTTAAAAGCCATTTGTAAGTAAGTAAGTAAGTAAGTAATGACTTGGTGATTTTGTTATATAAACAACTTTCCTGTATTAATTGAAACTGTTATAGTACAGACCATTTATTTTATCTCTGCCTCTGTGCAACATCACAGTTTGGGCTGAGGGGGGAAAAGGATAGCAGAAGTTGTAATTCTTTTTAATACGCTAGCGCCCACGATATACGAGGCCCGGATTGCAAATCTAGCTTTCAGGTAAAGATCCCTGTGAAGCAGACTTGAATAATTTCAAGGGAAAAATTGTTCCGGGGCCGGGTATCGATCCCGGAACCTTTGGTTAAACGCACCAACGCTCTACCGACTGAGCTACCCAGGAACTTCACTCGACACCGTCTGAATTTTTCCATTTATATCAATATAACTCGAGTGGGCTGACAAGTCGCCAGAAACCCACATCGAGTGCACACAAAGTCTGTGTGACTTTTTTTTAGTAGGTTATTTTACGACGCTTTATCAACATCTTAGATTATTTAGCGTCTGTATGAAATGAACTATAAAAATTGGAGATTTATCCTTCGAAGAGGTGGAAAAATTCAAATATCTTGGAGCAACAGTAACAAACATAAATGACACTCGGGAGGAAATTAAACGCAGAATAAATATGGGAAATGCCTGTTATTATTCGGTTGAGAAGCTTTTGTCATCTATTCTTCTGTCAAAAAATCTGAAAGTTAGATTTTATGAAATAGTTATATTACCGGTTGTTCTGTATGGTTGTGAAACTTGGATTCTCACTTTGAGAGAGGAACAGAGATTAAGGGTGTTTGAGAATAAGGTTCTTAGGAAAATATTTGGAGCTAAGAGGGATGAAATTACAGGAGAATGGAGAAAGTTACACAACACAGAGCTGCACGCATTGTATACTTCACATGACATAATTAGGACCATAAAATCCAGACGTTTGAGAAGGGCAAGGCATGTAGCACGTATGGGCGAATCCAGAAATGCATATAGAGTGTTAGTTGGGAGGCCGGAGGGCAAAAGACCTTTGGGGAGGCCGAGACGTAGATGGGAAGATAATATTAAAATGGATTTGAGGGAGGCAGGATATGATGGTAGAGAATGGATTAATCTTGCTCAGGATAGGGACCAATGGCGGGCTTATGTGAGGGCGGCAATGAACCTCCGGGTTCCTTAAAAGCCAGTAAGTAAGTAAGTAAATAAGTAAGTATGAGATGAAGGTGAAATGAGTCCGGGGTCCAGCACCGAAAGTTACCCAGCATCTGCTCATATTGGAAAACCCCGGAAAAAACCTCAACCAGGTAACTTGCCCCAACCGGGAATCGAACCCGGGCCACCTGGTTTCGCGGCCAGACGCGCTAGCCGTTACTCCACAGGTGTGGACACTGTGACTTGAAATTGTGGTTTTCTGTTAACGGAAAAAAATTTTCCCTTAAAATTATTCAAGTCTGCTTCACAGAGAGGTTTATCTGGAAGCTATATTTGCATAATATATACGTTACTGTTAACAGAGAGACGATGTCGAGTGAATTTCCTGGGTAGCTCAGTCGGTAAAACGTCAGTGCGTTCAGCCAAAGTTCCCGGGATGGATACCCGGCCCCGGAACAATTTTTCTCTTGAAATTATTCAAGCCCCGGATTGTTAAATAAAAAAAATTGAAATTAGTTTTTTTTATCAACCCATATTTTATAATTTTAAACCTTCTATTTAGGAATTTATAGGTTTTACATAATTTGAGTAAGATTATTTCAACCTTAGTTTGGTTTCCCTTTTATCTCACTTACCACTGCGTTCAGGGGAGGTAAAGAATCCTCCGCCCCTAAACGCAGTGGTGTGTGAATTTGTTTTTACAATTTTTAATTATTAAAAATAATATTACTATAAGGTGACGAGATTCACATATAAAAAAAGAGGGCACAAAGCTTCAAAAAGGAGGACATTGTTCGAAAAAAAAGAGGACAGAAAATATTATGTACAATATACAGTACAGTTTAGGCTTATATCATACTTAATAGAACGGTATTTTAATATATATTTTATTACAAAATAATTATGATAAAAATAATAATATTGATTTTTACAGTTAGCTACATATGAAAGTCAAGGGAACTATAATTATTAAAGAGGACAGAAAATATTTATTTATATTAAGGCTTAGGCCTATATTGTATTTAAAATTATGTCAATATCTATTTTATTATAGCATACTTGTGATAAAACTTAATAATATTAAATGATTTTACATATGAATGCTAAGTGAACTATATAATTACAATATTATCAAAAGGAGAAGCAAAGAGAGTTACCGGTATATAAGAACGTTGGCAAAGAGTATATTCCGTCGATGCTGCTGCCATCTTCTGGCAAATTACTTGAAAAAGGCGTCAAATCAGATAGTTTCAAAATATCAGGCATACAAGTTACGAAAAGGAAGACATTTCTTGATTTTTTTTTTTAAATCCGCCCGGACCTCTGACAAAGGCCTAAAAAGGAGGGCATGTCCGGACAAAAGAGGACGTCTGGTCACCTTATATTACTGTCATCAACATCACCACCATCATGATCACTAGGAATGGAAGTTCAGACGCCGACCCTATGGAGTTAACTTACGTCGTGTATTGTCGTTCTGAACAATAACTCTATGTCTGACGTGAGAGCATGTTCGTTGGCGTAGTTGACATAATCTACATTACGTAACTCGTATCTCACTGAGCCATTGTTGGCTAGAATATCGCTGTAATTCAAGTTTAAGGAAGGTCAGCTTCTTTAAGCAACATCAGTCACTTCGTATGCAACACGTTACGGTTTTCAATATTTTGATAATATAAGGACTAATGCATTTACTTTCTTCGAACAGACATGACAGCAGTGTTACAAATGAATTTTATGCTCGACGATGCCGAAATGTACTAATTATACATCTGGTAGCAGTCCTTTAATACATGTCATTAAAGCAGTGGCGTATATTGGTTAAAGGGTTTGGGCTACCACTGACCCTATTATTACACAAAATATATTTTAAAATTCCTATAATAAAATTCCTTACATATTTATGTGAATTCCAGACGTCTTGATTGGGACGAAAATACGTTGATGACTTCGTCCTTGAAATTACAGTTGGGCCACTTGCAAAGTTTCTGTAGAAATGACTTTTCAATGGATATTAGTGCCAAGCCGGATAAACGTTCTTGTGTCTGAGTTGATCTACAGTAGGATTTTATTCTCTTCAACGCAGAAAATGTTCTTTCTACCGATGCTGACGTAGCTGGTATTGTCACAATTAATGTTGCCAATTTAAGGACTTCAGGAATAACTTGGTTCAGCTGGTTTTCATATATGGCAGATAATAAATATTTCATGGATAGGTTTGTTCGAAAAATCAAAGACTTCTGCTGAATATATTACACTTAATTCATTTTTCAAACGTACTTGATCAAAGTGACAGTTATAGGACTGAAATAATTTGTTTAGTGCCTCATTCGGGAAGTTTTCTCTATAAGCAGAAAATTTTTGAGAATCTAGAAGATGTGTGAACTGAAGCTTTCCATAATCAGAAAATCTGTCAGTAATTTCCATGTGCATTCGATCTAGTATGCTGTAGTACAGCTGCCTGTATTTCAATTCATCATCTCCTTTTCTTCACTTTAATGGTGGTTCCATTGTATTGGCTGAAGAATTTTCATTTTCCATATTACTCCATATGGACGGAAACCCACTACGTCTGAACTCGGATATAGTATTTTTTTTTTTTTTTAACTTTGATACCTCTTGCAAGTAGTATGCTATATCTACACTTTTTGTCTGAAGAATATTGTAGAGCACATCTGTATGTGCGAACACTCTAGCATAGACTTCAAGAAGAAATATATTCTGAAACTGTGTGAAAAAATTCAAATATCCTTGAGCCTGCACATTTACAGCATCATCCCAGTTTTCTTCAGAGTCATTACAAATGATATTTTTAAAGAAAGCAGTCCGTTTTTCTCTGTATTCCTTTACTGTATTTACAAGCCGAGATGTAAAATTCAATCTAGTTGGTGCTACTTTTGGGAGTTTCTTGTACATAAATTCCTTGAGTTTTCTGATCTTTTAGGAGATGATGAGAAAAATGCAGCTAAATCCGACAGTGTTTTGAAAAAAATGCGGCATTCTGGAATGGATGAAGTAGTTTGTTGCAAAACTAAATTGAAAACATGGCTGTAACAATGGACAAATAGTGCTTGAGGATACTTTCCTTGAACTTTTGTTTTTAAGCCATTAATATTTCCCGCCATAACTGAAGCACCATCGTATGTCTGTGCAATTAACTTATTGCCGACATTGTATTCTGCTATAACACCTTCCACATGCTGAAACAAAGCAGCAGCAGTTTTGTCCGAACTGACATTTGTGAATCCTATAAACCGTTCTTGAACATTGGCAGTACTGTCGACGTATCTTAAAACAGTGGACAATTGACTCTGATTAGAGCAGTCACTTGTTTCATCAACAACAATGGCCACAAAAGGTTTTATGTTCTTTATCATAACCCCACTTATAGCAAATATTAAGTCATTCTGAATTGCGAGAGAAGTACCACGAAATACTGTTGAACTCTCAAGATGATTGGCCAGTAAATGGTCAAATTCACTTAAGGAACTTAAATATTCAATATAATTTCCTATATTGTCTGATTCCACACTTTCGGTATGACCCTGAAAAGCCAATTCTTGTTTTCCTAGAAAGCAGACTGCGTTAATAAGATGCAGTAAAATCTCCCGATTTTTTTTCACAAGAGCATTGTGTTGGTTGATGTGTAGAGCTTTTCGCTTATCTAGCTGTAAATCAATTCTTGTCTTCCCAAAGTTTGCAAAGTTCATGCTACTACAAATATGAGCTTTTGATTTGTCGTATTCTAGGACTGCCGTTCGAAGGGAATTCATATTAGAAAACCCCTCTTTTGACCACACATTAGTTTCGCGGCTAAATAACAAATATGGCCAGCAAAATAGTTTAGACAGTTTAGAAGTACCACACAACCAATTCCACTTACCATATGATGAAGTGAAATGGCGTGTGTACTCTCGCTGTTTTTCTTTTACGTCCATGGACAAATTTAACTCAGGAGTTGGTCTTTCCATTTTCACAATTTCAACTTTCTCGTTGTTATGTACGACGGTTAAAAGGCACTTTTAATAAACCTTCTATTACACAGTCATTTTCAACACAAACCTCTCCAGAAACTTGTTCTGCCATATTTTTCACAATATAACTTAATTGAGAAATTAAAAACTTAATAATTCACAATTAATATAACTCTTAGACACTCGAACAAATCACAGATTTAAAATAATGCACTGCAAGAACACAATCACATTCAATTGCTAGCGTACTAAGCATATAGCTGCTTCGCGCCTGCGAAGAAACCGATCACGAGAGCGGCAACTCGCCCGCCTACAGTGCACGATGGAAACAGTAGGGAGCGGGGGGGACGGGCAGTTGTGCGAAGGACAGCGTGAGCGAAACGGTCACAGGCTACCTCACGTAGCAAGCGGTTTCTCCAGCGATGCCGCGTTGACAACTTGTTTCTTTTCGAGAGCAGAGAGCGCATATAAATCTAACAATTACTTTAATTTTAATTACTATGGTAAAACTAATAATACAAAATTATTACATTATGTTATATTATAAACTTTTTCTTTTGTAATTTCCTTGGGCTACCGCCGGTAGCCCCGGTAGTCCGCAAAATACGCCCCTGCATTAAAGTACACCTACTCATTAAAGTACAGGTCTTCAGCCAATGATAACTCAGCTTACATGTGTTCAGCCAATGACAAGTCAGCTTTGTACCGTTATAAAACCGCAAGTATCGATTATTCTCGGATATGCAATCGAAAGAGAATTAGCGAAAAGTCACGGAGGCTGGAAATCCAATACTGTCGCAGAAGGTTATGTTCTGTTACTATAATTAGCGTTAATTGTAAATAATATTCAAATAAATTCAATTTGTCATCTCGTTTTTCAATGTCGAATTCAATAATCAAGGTTACAATATTATAATATTATCAAGTTTAACGGGACTACGTCAAGGTCAATGACATTATTGTTCCTCGGAAAAAATCAATACTTTCGCGTCTGCGCACATCTCACAATTCACGACCTAGAACAAGGTCACTTCCGATCTTGTCAATTACGAATAAAATGTATACACCTGAATACCGGTAATTTCAAGTTAGAAATATGGTCGAGCATAAAAAGTCGTATGAAACTCGCCTATAATGGTAATTAAGAAGCTTGTATGAAAATTATGAAACTCGCTTGTGCTCGTTTCATAAATATCCTTACTCGATTCTTAATTACTATCATTATAGGCTCGTTGCATAATGTACTATTATGCTCGACCATGCCGAAATGTAGTAATTATACACCTGGTAGAAGCCCTTTAATGCACCTCATTAAAGTACACCTATTCATTATAATTCAGTTGTTCAGCCAATGAAAAATCATCATTGTACCATTATAAAACCAAAATATCGATTATTCTCGGATATGCAATCGAAAGACAATTAGCGAAAAGTCACGGAGGCTGGAAATCCAATACTGTCGCTGAAGGTTTTGTTCTGTTACTATAATAATTAGCGTTAATTGTAAATAATATTCAAATAAATTCAATTTGTCATCTCGTTTTTCAATTCTAAATCAATTTCCAGGTTATATCAAGACTAATGTTCATGTTATTCTCTAGATTATATCAAGGTCAATGACATTCGTGCCTCGGAAAAAATCAATACTTTCGCGTCTGCGCACATCTCACAATTCAGGTCAGTTCCGCTCCTCACTTACATAACCATAACATGAATACTTATGAATAATTTCAAGTTAGAAATATGGTCGAGCATAAAAAGTCGTATGAAACTTGCCTATAATGGTAATTAAGACGCTCGTATGAAAATTATGAAACTCGCTTGCGCTCGATTCATAAACAAACATACTGGCGTCTTAATTACTACCATTATAGGCTCGTTCCATAATGTACTATTATGTCATCACAGGCAAAATAATATATACTGTATTCATTCATAGTGTTCTGTCCAAGTGCAGGTCTTTCACTGCAAACCCAGCATTCTCCAGTCTTTCCTATTTTCTGCCCTCCTCTTTGTCTCCCATGTTTGCAGTTTTTCTTGGGACAGGTAAATGCGGTAGCTTCCCGTTGCTTTCCGCACACCACTCTCAATACTGTGTGTATATAGATATTGTAGCCTATATAGCCACTGTATTTCGCCGGGGTTCAAGCTGTGATGCAAAGTTTACGTGAAACGTCACTCTGACAAGTTGAATGTTAATCATATATGTTTTGACAAGCTGAATGCCAGTGATATATTTTTTGCCGGGTAGCTCAGTTGGTAGAGCAGCTGGTTACGAACTGGAAGGTCCGGGGTTCGATCCCGGGTGGTGACGAGATTTTTTCATTCTTTATCTTGATTTGACTCGAAAAGGTAATGAGTCCCAAATTAAAAAATAAAAATGTGTGGAAATGTGAAAATAAAAATTTATGAATAAAGCATGTAGATCAATTAGTTTATCCCTATATTGATGCTCTGTAATTAATATGTTCATATACTGTACATTTCCAAATTTAGAAGTAAAACAATTTTTTCCTTTTTTCTCAGAACTACATTTTATGGACCCATGACCCTTTCGTAATAACTGATTCAATTGTTTGTATACACTTTAAATCTGATTAATGTAATATATTACTACACAGGGTGCCGAAAAAAGTATACACACTTGGACAGGAGATATCTATTTAATACATTTCAAAGTTGGACCGAAAAACAACAGTAATGTGTAGTACGGTGTCCTGTAAATTGATGAGACTCACATACGTTATGCTAGCGCTGCTGCGCGACAGGTCAATCAACAACAAAATGGAGCCAAGATTATCGTTTGAACAGCGGAAAGCAATTTTGAAGTGGTACTGGAGAACCGAGAATGTTGCTGAAGTTCAACGGCAATGGAGACGTGAGTAAAGAACAGAACCACCAATGCGATTAACAAGGAAATTGCACGCATTCGTGACAAATTTGAGACTCATGGCACCGTATGCGATGTTTACAAGGGCAGATCTGGGAGACCTCGCACATCAACAAGCTCCGCGTCCTCGGCTACGGATTTAGAAAGTTTAGAGCACTCACCGCAAAAATCTAAAAAGCAATGTGCACGTGAGACTGGGATTAGCAGAACCAGCGTACGTAGTATTATTAAAACAGCAATTACAATCGCGACGCTGTTATTCCCGGCGTGACTCCTCCTCTTTGCTTACGCCTTAGGAAGTGAAGGCTCTATAAAGTCTAAGTAGGTAGTATCGTTCGCCATTTTTGTTCTTTCGTAGCCGAGCTACCATACGAGGAATCTATTTGCCACACCGTTAAACATTATCATGTCGTAGCTCCTATGATAATAAATCAAACGCACTGTAATTCAGCAAATAATTGAGCGGCAAATAACGTCTTCGTGTGCTTTCTGCGAACACCAACGAAAGAGCCAAAATGGCGGGCGATTATATTAAGTATTTATCGAGCCTGAAGAAATGAATAATGTCTTCATCAGCGAATCACAAGACGCACACGTTTAAATGTAGCCGACCTGCAACGCGATTAGCTGCCGGAAATTAGAGCGACGGGACTATAGTGCTCATCATTTTCTGTTTGTGTGAATTCAGCTTTGTTATGTTAACATAGTTTTTTCTTTGCTTGAAGTGTGTATACATTTTTTGGCTCCCTCTGTATACTGAAATCCAGATAAGAAAAATAGTCAGGTAAACAAACGTTTTATGCGAAATGTATTACGCCGCTGTGATACGTAACGTGATAGTATCACGTAGGCAACGGTACAGTCTATTAATATGGAAATTTAGTTCCAGTTACTATGACAACCATTGAATTCTAGTATAAGGTGTTGCATTTTTATAATACCTTGTTTATGATTAATCCGATTTTTTCCACACAAGAACGATATGGAGGTAAGTAAACATGGAATAATTTTATGGAAATTGTATTACGCAGTCGTCTTAATGCTCTTTTCTGTGCAGAATCCACCACGCTACAGCACACACTTCGATCTAATACAGTTTCTGTTCATTATAATATTAATCGGCCAATGTTTAATTCACGTACAGGAAGGGCAATTTCATAGAGTTACGAAAGAGAGAGACAAGTCTCGGCATTACATGCGAAATAGTATGGTCCTAGTTGCGTGAAATACAAGAGTACGGGTAACGGAATCCCGCCTACTTTAAACAATTGATTGCGGTAATCCATATCTGCATTCTAAATGTAACCATTTATCTCACTTCATGATTTTAACTTATTACACTTCTGTCTAAAACATCAATCACGATGAAATCTCATAAGAAACGGCGAAAACTAATTTCTAGCCCGTACGTCATCACCCTTTTATTTATCTCAATATTTTTCTTATCTGGGATTCAGTACAGTCAGCGATGTATGCAATGGAAGAGGAAAGGAACTAGCTACCCTACCTCATTATCTCCTGGCTTAGTTGTCTCACGAGTGATGCTTTATTGGTATAAGGTTCCAGCCAGTCTTCGGAATGCTGACTAAACAACAATTTTATAACGACTATTACACTCTTACTACGTCATACTACTTTTGACCAATAAAACGGTACGAAAGGACGTATTTCAACCAATCATGGCTGCTTATCGCACAATTTTATCGCGTCCCTAGCATTTGTTTAATTTTATCGCGTCCCTAGCATTTGTTTCTTTGTTTGCCAACATTCGAAACTGCGCTGGTCTGGACGTCAAAAAAAAAAAAAAATATATATATATATATATAATTACAAACCACTCCAGTTGCTGCACAGCAGTTTCAAATATGACTCGCATTGGCATTCAAGAACAAGAATTAATAAAAATCACTGATCATACCTATGCATCTTCTGAAATCCGATTTACAAATAAATGAAGAGCACCATTCGGAAATCCTGAATAAGTTGAATACACCATGTAGGCCTAAATCAACGAGTTCCACTTCTATTACGCACACGTCCAATATAACATCAATTGAACCACCAACCACATTCAAATTTGAAAATTGTACATTCAATAATTATTCCTTTTAAAATTATTCATTCGGAAATTCTGAATAAGTTGAATACACCATGTAGGCCTAAATCAACGAGTTCCACTTCTATTACGCACACGTCCAATATAACATCAATTGAACCACCAACCACATTCAAATTTGGAAATTGTACATTCAATAATTACTCCTTTTAAAATTATTCATGTTTATTTTTTATGTCATCGTCGTTAATTAAAACTTTTCTAACACTTGTGTATATTAGTTAGGTTATGTTATAGCTTCTGCTATATGATATTATGGATAGTCACGTATCAGAGATTGTTTAATATTACGATTTATTGAAAATCATCTGTCAAGTGACATTGATTACTGGGATTCGGATAACTGAAGTGGAATGTTGCATTTTAATAAAAATGAAACTGAATCAACAAAGCCTTCTTGACTAGTAACATTGCCATCGTGTATAATAGATCGAGAACTTCTCGACGACAAGGCATTGCTCACTACTGCCATCTAGCACGCATCTAGCGTAATATTTGTAATGTTGAGATGGTACAATAATACATTTGAAGGCAGTTGTATTTTCGTAAGTCAATTAATATTTTATTGTATTGGAGTACTTCGTTACTTCTAATCTTTATATACTTTCTACTAATCGTGTAATATTCAATTAAATCCCACTCGAATTTTGATTTTCTCTAGATAAATCTGCTCGTATTCCAGTCGCAGATTTATCGATAAAATCAAAACGTCTAGTGAGATTACTGTTGATAAACTTTAAAACCGAATACGTTATAATTGATATAAATACCTAAAAATAAACAAGTACGGTACAAAAAATGTAAATCAACGAGACATTTTTCTCCCCTCTACAACTTTACCAATTCGAAGACTAAGCAGCAGGCAACACTTTAGCACAGTCTACTATATACAGTCACGAAGCTTGAGTTTTGAGGGTGCTATAAACAATAGACTGTGCCGGCAATATTTTGCATTGCCTGTAATGAGGCGATATTAGCGAACCTAGTGGTGATCAACTATCTAATGTATGCATATTTACTATGTATTGAGCTTCGTGACTGTATATACTAGACTGTGACTTTAGACTAAACTAGCGATTTTCATTAGTATTTACCAATGTTGTGGGATTTAATGGATTAATCTGATCGATTAATCGATCAGTTTCTGTTGTAAGATTAATCGATCTAAAACATTTAATCGAATAATCGAGTCGATTAAAATTAATCGGTAGTACCTGATCTTAATGATTTTGTTAATGCAAACTCAGACTAAAATTCCGACAATATTCGTCTCTCAGAAGAAACTGCTTATTTCAAAGCAAAATAGTACCGTTACATTGTAACTACAAAGCAGGTAGCAGGTAGCATAGGGAAAATCTTTGCGCAAACACTTCAGAAAGAGATGGAGATATGAGGACAGTGACCTGGTCTACCCTTATTGACAGTTGAAAAACAATGCGAAACCCTAATAATTAAGTTTCATGGTTTTCCAAGAAAACTTCCACCTTGTCAGTTCGTCTTCCTAGCATATGAAATACATACTTTTCTGGGTTTCGCCCCTATTATCTCTTAACCATGGCTACACTGTGTAGAAGTGAGAGTAACTATCTTCTTCTTTTTCTAAAATTTTGTAACCCGGTTACAATAAGGGCCAGTCTGCTGTTTTGACCGCTGCATTGTTGCAGTTTCTTTACTGAGTTTGTAGATGAACCTTGTGTGTTTAGTTTGCTAAAGAATAAATCAGATTTCTGTGGTCAGTGAAAAGTGAAAACCCCATTATGTTATATGAGAATTTGAAAGGTAAACTCGGTGAAACGTTTGGATTTAAATTAAACGATCGTGGAGAAGTGATTAACAGAAAATAGTTTGTTTCGTGTTTAGTGATGCAGGAAACATTGTTACTAAATGTAGAGCGGCACTTAATTTAGAGCATGTGCATGCACTCACATGTTTAAAATCATGCATGAAGCAGTATTAACTAGGTGAATCTTCATACTTTTTTTATTTGTTTTTGTCTCAAAAATTCCCGGAGAAACTGACACAAATTATAAGCCTATATAATAAATATGTTAGTAAATAACTGAAAAAGTATTGTTTTATAATATAACGATATAGTATAATTATAAAGATATATAACATTTTATACTTATGCTTATCACCGAACACAAATTAAATTTAATAATTTAGCTAGTCGGCAATGTATGCAATGGAGGGAAAAAGAAACTGGCCACCTTATCCCATTATCTCCTGGCCTAGTTGCCTCATAAGTGGTGCCTTCGGACAGTTGACTAAAGAACAATAATAATTTGTGTATTACAGTATACCATTTTTTTTTTCAAATCAATTTTAGCTCGATTAATCAATTACGTTGCTATGCATAGACATTTCGCTAGCCCGCGCTACGAGCGTGCTAAACTAGCCCCGGCTATCGAGTGATTACTTGTACAGGATTCATATCATATCATATCATATCGCTAACACTGGTTTATGAAATACGAAAAAACGTTAGTTCGCTGATCATCCACCGGAAGCCCGCGCTAAGAATGTCTATGAATATGGCCCTTAAATTGAAATCATTAATCGATTAAATAATCTGATCGATCGACAGCACTAGTATTTACTATCATGGAAAGGAATTCAGTTGTCTCCTCAAATGAACCTGCACAAAGTTCAAGTAGTTTCTCGTTCTCCGCAAGGAATTCGAATTCTCTGCTGAACCTAACACTGGACAGAAGTGTAAAAAAGAAAAAATATATCCAGTTAAAATACATAGATAATAATTGGCTTTAAAAGGTTCATTATGTAATTAGTGACCTCACACACGTTTGAGATCATTACCAATAAGCTGATTACTGCAAATGAGGTCACTAGTACGAAGGATATGGAATTTTTTATTCCCTACAACGTTTTTATTTCTGGTGTTACAAAAACACTGCAGCAGCAGACAACTTTTTGTAGCCCTCACTATAATAATAGGCTGCTTGACGTCCAACATCTGTTCTCTCGCCTTACGTAACCATACTTCACATCCGGCTGATCTAGGGTTCAAGTCCCGAACTCGTTCTCCTTTTCGTTAACTCGTGCTTTCGTTTTAACGGAATGCTACAGGGAGGCACTACAATGCACGATGTTTAGGATTCCTACGTGTTCTACAGTATAAAGAGGACTGTCTTTTATGTAATGATTTTGCTTTTGTCCTGTATTTATTTGTATTTCAATAAATTGTACAAAGTAGGCGGTTTTACATCATAATAATTAACGCTTTAAATTCACATTGCTAATCAAGATACCTAGAAAAAAATAAAGAAGTGTAAATAGTATTTGTGGACTTGAAAAGACGTTTGACAGATTGGAATGGAATAAACTTACGGGGATCCTGAAGAAAATAGGTGTGGATTAGAAAGAGAGGAGGCTATTCTGTAACCTTTATATGAAACAACGAGTCAAAGTCAGTATGCGAGTATAAGAAGAATGTCGAAGGGAAGTGGAGTAGGTAGAGAAGTACGACAAGGATGTCCTTTATCACCTACCCTGCTCAACATCTACTTGGAGGATTTAGTAAAGAACTGTTTTCAGAACATGGAAGGGGTGATAGTAGGAGGAAGAATGAAGTGCATAAGATCTGCTCATATGGGATATGACCAGGGGCAGGTATTTATGGAGATTAATTTTATCATTTGTGTTTTTTAATATTGGCGTTGGCGGAGATTGTTGGACATTGATTTGTACTCTGCGGAGATTTATGGAAATTTTGGAAAATACAATTATTTTGTAATTGGAGTATTAACTCAGTATGAATATTACTTTCCAAATAATTGACATTACAGGTTCGCTGGATTCTGGTAAAGGTGCGGTTTGGCCAATAGACAATATTTGTTGATTGAGACTGTATTTAACACACATTCATTAAAAATGGGGTAAAAAAACTTGCAGCCCTCAAAGTAACACTTTCAAATTATTATTAGTGAAATGTTGAATTCTCCATCTTTTAAGTTCACTAATGTAATCAGAACACCTGGCATACCATGTAATGTAGCCTACTTGGATATATAACAAATTCAAGTGGAAAAAAAAATCCGAAAAAACTCAGAATATGAAATTTGCTATAAAACGACAGAATAGTAATAATTCGCGAATGTGTTCATATTTCGCTATTAGAACTCTATTTCGCGATTGTTTTATCCGCATATTATTAATCAGAATAACTGAATTCGTAAAGATTAGTAAAAATATATTGTATATCCATTGTTGTGATTTTCGCGATCTCCATAAATACCCGGCCCTGGATATGGCGTTGTTAGCAGAAGAGGCGGCGATACTACAGGATATGCTACTGAAGCTAAATGGCAGTTGTGAGCAGTATGGGATGAAGATAAATGCAAACAAGACGAAGACCATGGTTATCGGAAGAAAAATAAGGAAGGTAAACGTGCGAATTCGAAATGAGACAGTAGAACAAGTAGACAGCTTCAAATACTTGGGGTATACTATACAGTAGTAACATGAGCTGCTGTCAGGAAGTCTAAAGGAGGATAGCAATGGCCAAGGAAGTTTTTTAATAGAAAAAAGAACATTATCTGCGAGTCTCTGGAAAAATAACTAAGAAAGAACTAGTGAAGTGCTTTGTGTGGAGTGTAGCAATCTATGCGGCAGAGACATTGACATTACGACGACATTAAGAGAAACGACTAAGAAGCATTTGAAATGTGGATATGGAGAAGAATGGAGGGTGTGAAATGGACAGACAGAATAAGGAACGAAGCTGTGTTGGAAAGAATGGGTGAAGAAAAAATAATGCTGAAACTGATCAGGAAGAGAAAAAGAAATTGGCTGGGTCAAGAAAACTGGCTATTTAAAGATGCACTGGAAAGAATAGTGAACGGAAAAAAAGTTCGGATCAGAAGAAGATATCAGATGATAGACAACATTAAGATCCATGGATCATATGCGGAGACTAAGAGGAATACGGAAAAAAGGAAAGATGGATAACTTTTAAATATTTGGTTTAGATATATTTTGTATAAACCGAGAGAGTTATAGGAAACTTGCGTAATACGAATCGTATGACAATAAATATAATGCTTCAAGGCAGTGACCTTTATTCTTTATCTGCATCCGAAGTTCAAGTACAAAATAAATGTAGGGAGATGCCGGAAATTGAGAGGTTGGGTGCAAGAAAGGCACTTCTCTCAAATGCAAGTTTTGAGAAAACTGATGTTGAAAATTCAAACCGTAATAATGTTATCTATGCACGCTTTTACATTTTGGGTACTCCTGACCTCTATGATTACAGTATGGAACTATAGGTCTCGCAAGCAGGGAATAGCGACGGAAGGAATGTGAATCAAACAATGCGATAAGGAAGAGCAGACGGCAGGAAAGGTCACGAGATAACTTGAATGATATTCAAGAGTACAGTCGGAAGAGAAATGACATCGACATCGTTAGAATTAGTCTTGCGGTGTGATAGTTACATTACGACTTTAGTTTGTTCCATTGCATGTGAATACGTGTCTTGTATCGCACGGTATTATTATTTCATTCGTAAACATATGTTGCGCGTTTAATTAGCTTCGAATTTTTCTCTCGCTATGTTCTTTATTTCCACAGAGATGTCCTCATCTGTTCATCTTCTTGGAAGAGACAGTACTTCCATCGGCTCGTACCTCTCGCCCCCTTGACGTGCCTACATACACACGTCAAAACAGACAACAACGCCACCATTGCTTTTCGGTAATCGTTCCTTGCGCTAGTTATACAACTTGGTGATCATATGCATAACAGATCAGAGAACACGAGAAAGCGGTTTTCTCGAAAAGGTCACATCCTCTAAAATGTCCTTCTTGCACCCAGGCCCTAAATTACTAAGTAACTAATACAGAATTTATATTCCGTGGAATTGGCTTTTTCGAAAGTTACAATAATATAGGGTGTAAGAGGTATAAGTGCCATTATTTTAACTGATGATTAAGACTCAAGACCGTAGAATCTAAGGATCTTTTACTTTGAATATTAGATGAGTTTCTTGTCACAACACACTTCAACTAAAATTTTGCTCCAAAACCGATATTACTTATGAGTAGGGACATGAATTTTTAGCATCTATTTGCATCAAAATTAGCTCTACTTTTCTCAAAATTAGCATCTATTTTTCCGAAATTAGTATCCATTTTATTTCAAATTAGCATCTATTTTTTTTTCAAAGGAAACTTTGTGCATTCTATCTTTAATTTCTCAAAAGATAATACTGCGAACAGTTCAGCATTTCCCTCCTTCAGATTATATCTGTCTGAAACAAGAGCACCATACTGTGACAAAACACATTCATTGTCAACATTGTTTGTTGGTATTCACGATACTTGCGAACATGATTCTGAAAATGCGCTAAACTGGAGAATTTGCTGCTTTGAACCGTGCTGTTGCGGTTACGACCAAATTGAGCTAAATACACAATGTCGCCAACATAAGGACATGACGTTGATCTGTGGCGTCGTTAGAAGGAGAATTTTTTTCTCTCTCTACCTGCTTCGTTCTGAAGATCACTGAGAGATAGCACCACTGTTAGCGACAAGATGTATTTGCGTAAATACTGCGAGTAGATTACGTGGCTTACGTGGAACAGTTTTGCTTTGGCGCAAGCGCGGACCCTTCTTGCAGTAGCAGCGTGATCCTTACTTGAATTTATTTTCGTGTGTACATTTCAGATCAAATCAAGAAGATCCCTTCTTGCTCCGGTTACACATATTGCATATTATACGAAGGTTAGGTTTGGTTAGTTTAGGTTTCTATTAACCAAATACGCGCATGCGCAGACAGCCAAGATGATCCCGTCGGTCATGGCCTTTATGACAGTTTTTGTTTGGTAATATTGTTAAACAATAATATGATGAAAGCAGTGAATAATTTCATACCTGCTGAAAGTTTTCATTGTAAAAGTCGAGATATTTTCTCTAAACCACAAATAAAACGGCAACGCGGTCATAATTACATACTTAACGCTTTGGTGAACATTAACAGGAAATTTACTTTCCTTCATATGAATGATATTCCCTGAAACACACCTCCCCCCCCCCCCTTTATTTCGTTGTGATAATTGACTTTAAGATCTTACTACATCTGCATTTTCTTTTGCTGCATTCAAAACACCGCAGTTGTACTGCATAAACCTTGCACTTGACTAAGGGAGTGAATTATTTAAGAATATAGTCGCGAATTTTACTACCGTCATTTCGATTGTCTTGTTTGACACATCTCGGTACGGCCAGGTGACTAGTGGCCAGCGAGCAACGTCGACTATCGATGTTGGTCTATCGTGCATATTATCCAGTTGTTCCTGAAAAACACGGTAACTGCAGAAAAAAACCCTGTCTTAGCGTCTGCAGCATAGAGTCCATGAATGGAATACAGTCGGGCTCTTTCATGGGCACTTATAGTTGTTCGTCCCATTTTACAAAGGAACACGTGTCACTCAAATTCAACCAACTCTGCCAATATAACTAGAATAATTAACCAATTCTCAAATGCAAATGGCCAAGTAAACTTACACGATGCACATTAGCTGAGCCCATATCGAATATAGAACTTGATAATCGATATTACAATATGTATATCAATCATCTGACCTTCATTATTAATATATGAAATTTATCGAATCAAGTGGACAATAACTGATAAAGAGATAATCGATCGAAATCTTTTGATTAGCCTATTTAAGATGTGACTAATTATTGTAATTCACGAGGATTTACAGTCACTTACGGAGCTTATTGCCGAAGACATTTTGAACAAAATAATGTCATACAAATAAGTTTCTTAATCTCAATATTTTCAGAGTTACACTAATTTGAATTTGTTTATAAAATACCGTTATTCTTTAGTTTTTAAGGGTAAAAGAATATTATAGATAAAGAATGAACTATTCAGGAGTATCATTTCTTTAATTAGCTAGTATTCTGAAGCTAAAAATGTGTTGTGAATTCCATAGTTGCTTCATACATTTTTTTTTTTCGATTTTTAACTATAAAATTACATTTTCTTATGCATTTATCACAGCAATGGTTACAGATCACGCCACTCTTGCAAATTCTTTAAGACTGTACATTAAAATGCATAATTAAACCGTAAAGAATCAAGTTCCTTGATTTGTAACAACATTTGTGGTAAGTACTTAAGAATTATATAATTTTTAGTTAAAAATTGAAAAACAAAATCTGTACAAAGCAATTCACAACACATTTCTAGCTTCAGAACACTAGCCAATTAAAGAATTTAATAATTTAATTTTCAAACTTCCCCTAAAATAGGGGTTGCCCTGAACGACAAAGTATACCAAATAAACAAGTATTAGTAAATACATACAATTTTATGAAAATGTTTTCGTGAGATATATAATTTTTATTACCGTATTATTAATTTACTTTATATATGTGATTTCTCAGAAGATAGACTGAATATTTTAGAGCTATCAAAGAAACAGTGTTGGCCAAAGAGGATTCAAGATTGAACTCTTTGCAGAAATTAATAAATTTTTTTGTAATCGTTCTTCTAGCACCCACTAATAACCCAATAATTTCAATAGTTTGTAACTTATACATATGGCTGTAAATAATAAGGAACAGTTGGACCATAAATTTGATTCTTCTCATTGTTGACATCTTCTGGTTGAGTTGTATTCAATTCGAAGTGGATAGTAGGATCTATTATATAGCCTGTTATGTTGTTAAAAGCTAATATACCAACCCGCCAACAGCTTCCAGTTTCTGATAGACCATGGATTTCTTCATAGGTGGTATATCCCTTGTCGCAAAGAGCTAACAGCGTGGGTGATTGCAGACCTCAATAGTTCATTCTCTATTTGTAATATTCTTTTACTCTTAAAACTAAAGAAAAAAGACATTTCACTAAGAACTTCAAATTAGTGTAACTCTGAGAATATTGAGATTAGGACACATGTTTATGTATGTATTTATTTACACTGGAAGTGGGCAAGCACTGGGTGGCAGTGGTATATACAATATAAACAATACACAATAAAATGATAAGCAATACACAATACAATAAGAATACACAATACAATTTAACACAATAATAATAAAACATAAATAAAATATCTAATTTTACAATACAACCTACATAATTATGTATAGGTCCTACATAAGTTTCAATAGTCTTTCACTTTACTCTCATCTCATTCCCTGTAGTGGCACTATGACGCATTTCACTGACACTCTGTAACACATTTCACTGACACTATAGAACACATTTCATTGACGCTATAAATTATCACTGATCAGAACTGTTCACTGCACTGTAAAACCATAACTTCACTGACTCACCTCGCTTCACTGATACAACAGTTCAAATAAGTCAAATAATTACACCCTTATGCATACTTATAAACAGAACTACATTTAAACTAAACATTTTTAGTCTAAGGCTCTCTTACACGCTATTTTTAAATAATTTACAATTCAAACCAAGGAAGTAAACTCGTCAGGCTAGATAAATACATGTCACCTTAAAAAATTAAATGTTGAATGTCACCTTAATTTTAATTTGCACTTTATACACAACTTTTTAAGTTATTCTTGAATCTCCTTAAGGAAGGACAGCCCTCAAAGACCGCTGCAGGTAGGTCATTCCTATCATTTATAGTTCTATTTAAAAATGAGAATTTACCTACATCCGTTTTCTGTTTCCTACATTTGATTTTAAAATCATGATCGTTCCTACCATAGTACATTGGCTTTTCTAACCGAGCCGTTTATATGACATTTTTCACTTAGAATGTCTTCGGAAATAAGCTCCGTACATATAATGCGCTTTTCGCTTGATAAAAATAACATTATACTGATAAATCGCTATTAAATAGCATCTTTATCGTGATTCGCAATTTGACAGGAAATTCGCAATTTTCAAATTTTCAATTCTGTCAGAAAATCATGCTAAATAACCTTACAGATGAAGAAAGATGAAGAAAAATACTTTCTACTCCGTATTAAAAAAATTCGCGGATTTTGCAAATGCGAAATTTTCAGGTTCCTACTTAAAAGACAGTATCTGTATTTATACTACGACCATTTTTATAGTTTGTCCTTGCCCTGGTCAGTATTAAAATTAAATAATTGATTAACTAGCGGACTTACTCGTGTTAATTATGTAAGTCTGTGCAGCTTACAGCTGTTTTGGCACTTCATCACACCATCCTCAGAGCCTACTAGATCTCGGCGTCATCTCGTACTTCTCTGCCTGTTGTGTGGGTGTGTTTGATTGTTGAAAAGTGTTGAAAGTGGAGTCAAATAGTGGGTGTGTACTGAAATTGATCTGTGTGTTGAGAATTTGATCGGGGTGTGTTTTAGTGTGTTTGTATATTTCGAATAATACGAGATCTAGTAGGCTCTGAGGATGGTGTGATGAAGCACCGAAACAGCTGTAAGCTGCATAGACTTACATAATTAACACGAGTAAGTCCGCTAGTTAATTACTTATATTCAAGTGTTAAAAGTAGTGTACGCAAGATTTAAAATTAAATGGTTTGATTGTCAAGCTCGGTTATGTGAATAAAATATCACACGACGTTTCCAGTTCTTTATATTGTAAATGACTACATATCTGATTGTATAATAATTATATATATATTACATTTACATACATTCATACAACATTAATATTGTTACCACCATGTATATTATATATAAATACGTCTTGCACTAACAAACAACTCTGGGGAGCTAATCTCACTATTTGAGTTGCCACCTGGAAGCCATGGCCTACCCTCTAAGTGTACATTATGTTTTGTGATAACAGTCTATGGTGTTTAGGGAAGAATGCATGACACGTTTTCATTGCGACTGTTCCAGTATCAGACTTAACTTGATTGACAGCATTATGTTGTGCATTAATTATGTCTTACACAATGTATACCTGCATTGCTTTCCCAAGAAAATACTTCCCTTTCTTTCAGTCGTATATATTTTAAGTATCCTGTACATCCAAATAAAATATTCCTAAACGCAAACATAATAATACAAGTGGAAATACAGGTTAGTCAATTACAGATGGCCATACCCTGAGTACTGGCAATAAATGGAACAAATTAAATGAGACATCAATCACCAATACAACCTGCTTATTAGATCAGTGGTTTTCAAACTGTGCAGCATGACTTATTGTAAGTGTCGCAGCCTTCAGTTGGAGAGGTCTCTTGGCAGGATTACAGTAGCACAACATAACGGGCTGCGTACAAGTGACCTCTAATTAATGTTTTCATAACTTCAGAGTATTTCCCCCCCATTCTCCTCTTCACAAGGCTATTGGTCTTTACAAATATGCAGGGCGTTAAAAAAAAATTAGTAGTAATATTATTCAAAACAAGAAATGTTATAAATGTTATGTTTTATTTAACGACGCTCGCAACTGCAGAGGTTATATCAGCGTCGCCGGATGTGCCGGAATTTTGTCCCGCAAGAGTTCTTTTACATGCCAGGAAATCTACTGACATGAGCCTGTCGCATTTAAGCACACTTAAATGCCATCGACCTGGCCCGGGATCGAACCCGCAATCTTGGGCATAGAAGGCCAGAGCTATACAAACATACCAACCAGGTCGACTCAAAACAAGAAAACAAAGCCTAATATATATGGGTCTTAAAATTAATATCTTCCAAGATATGAGATATGAGTACATCACTGGAGATGTTCAATGTGATTTTCACTTCAAAAACATTCAGTACTCTGTGAAGTGGCAGTATCCATCAAAATAAGAAAAAAGTCTAATAAATATGGGTCCCAAAAATAAGTTTTGTACTAAACAAGAACTCTGAAATTGGTATTGTAAGAACGTTTGTTATTTGGTACCGGTATACAATATCATATCAGAAATGCAGTAAACAAAAGGGTAACAAGCAGTGCTGTCAAGGTAATTCTTTTCTTGGCCATATACCCCACCCCTTGTTTTCTCCCTTGAAATATATTTTACTCTCCTCTCTCTATCTCTCTGATTGTCATTTAATTATTTTTTTAATATTAAAGAAAAGGTATAAGAAATTGTCTTGCTTTACATTTTAAGGGGTTAGGTACAGCTTACAGCAGTAAAATTTTTGGAAATATTCAATATTTTTTTCCTCCATTACTGTATCTTGTACAATAATGAAAATTGGTATGCGTAAAACACTGTCCTTCTGCTATATGGGAAAAAAAAAAAAAAATAAATAAAAAAAAAATACTTATATATATATATATATATATATTTATATATTTTTTTTTTCAAAATTAAAAATGGTGGCAGTTCACTGTGCAGTGATGAAGCATTTCCCTCATAACTCATAAACTTGTTACCTTCTTCATTTTTCTCTCTCTTTTATTTTATTGCTGAAACTCATATTTACATTATCATGCTCTTTCTATTACATTCCTTAATAAATAATATTTTTTTATTTTGTGTTAGAAGAAAATACTGATATTTGACCATTTTTTACAAGAATTTATTTTTTATCAGACAAACTATTAAAGGTAGAGAAGTGATCTTGCATCATATTGTTGATATGACATGTATAAATACACACAAAAAAATTTATCTCAGAATGTTGGATAGTTTTTGAGTTATGGGGGAAATGCTTCATCACTGTACAGTGAACTGAATTTTGGAGGGGGGGGGAGGGGGGAGTAAATTCTTTTTTTTTTTTTTTAATAGTAAATTTTTTTTTTTTTTTCATATAGAAGGACAGTATTTTAAACATATCAATTTTCGTTATTGTACAAGATACAGTAATGGAGAAAAAAAAAATTCAATATTTCCAAAATTTTACTGCTATAAGCTGTACTTAACCTCTTAATTGTACAACAAGCTTGATTTAAAGAATATACCATGTAGCTCACCATAGATGCATGCTTGTTTCGATGAATCTTGGAATGTGCATCTCCAGCACTTCTTGTTTTTGAACCATTATTTTATATAATCCTGGATTCCGGTGCTGCAAAGGTGGACAATTTTTGTTTATGAACATCAAACAAAATACATTAGGAACAGCAAGAGATGATCTAAGATCTGTAGATCTCCATGTAGAAAACTTAGGCACCCATATGCCCTATGGCTCAGTATAGACGAAATTTTCTTTTCCCCATACGATTAATTAAAAAAATTGTAGGTTCCCATATGATGTATGGCCCTGTATGGCCTCCATGACAGCACTGGTAACAAGACAAGACATAGGGCAGAAGGATGCATTACAATAAATGGAAATTGCTTTGAGCATATCCTAGGATGTTGGTGAACGAGAACTCATCTCAGAAGATATTAATTTTACGACCCATGTTTATTACACTTTGTGTTCTGTTTCAATGGATACGACCACCTCTGAAAATACTGAATATGTGTTTTAATGGATCTTATAATTATACTGAGCATCCGCTATGATGATGATGAACAAATATTCATATATTGGAAGATATTAATTTTACGACCTATATTTATTAGACTATTTTCTTTTCTTTAATACTACCACCTCTCGAAATAAAATGCTTTTTTTTAACACCCTGTATATAAAGACAGTAATATTCATATCTTCTTGGTCCAACTAATGCAAAGAATGTCGATTAAAGAAAGACAAGCACAAATTTGGAAAATCACATTTCATTGTATAGAACTCTCCTTTTTTCTTTTACTGCAGTGGAGCTGCAAAAATTTCCATGAAAAAATCAAGGGAGCCATGCGGTCAAAAAGTCTGTAAACCACTGTACTAGACTATACAAAGCCCTTATTCCCCCCCCCCCCCCAGTTTATATTATTACCATTTCAGCACCATTTTAAGATGTGATTGAGCTTAAAAAAATGTCAGTTTCTTGACATAAATCTGGATCAGATACCATGAAAATGTGAGTCAGTTCTTGAAATGTATTAAAATTTAAATGCTGTTTAACTCTGATCCCTTGACATTACAACAGGCAAAATGGATCCATTGGGACTGACAGGTTTGGGGTATGTATTAAGTTCTATTTTTAATTCTCGAATGTTGACTGGCAAGACAGGCAGTTACTTAGACGATGACAAGGAAAATGGAAATATCTTGAGAACATCTTACATACCTTTTATATGTACTACAGATTCAAATTTAATTGTTCGGAATATGAACGTGGGATGCTATAATAGAAAATTGGATGCTCAGCTAACAGTCTGTCATTTTTCCTTGCTTAATGTCTCTCCCCTTAAGTACTGCTCAGATATGAAACTTCATAGTGCTGTAAGATATAAGAGTGCTCAGTGCTGGCAAGAAAGATCAAGTGCTTTTTCAAGAGATGAGGATGATGATTTGGTGGAAGAATGGCAGAAGAAACAGGACTACCCAAAAAATCCATCCCAACACCGTATTTTCCGTTATAAATTTCAACTGAACCCGACAAAATCTGAATACAGATAAAAAATAATTACATTTAACTTTCTGTAAGTCAGCTTTATACAGGCGCAAATTTTGGAATTTTTGATAGAGATAATATGCTATAGTAGTAGTAGTAGTAGTAGTAATAATAATAATAATAATAATCATCACAATACAGGAAAGCATATTTTAAAATAGATAAATGTATTATCAAAATACTGTCACTTTTAGGTCTTAAGCATGAATTGCCTTAAATTAGTGTCGCATCTTTAGGGAAAAAGTGGACTGAAAAGTAGGCACAAGTGAAAGTCAATTAGATATTTATTATCGTTTATAATTTAATGAAGTTCAAAGCTGTGCTTAAAGGAACTGAATCTAATAACAATATTGGTAAACTATATTATACACTATAAATACTGCATATTGCCTTATTGTAGATGCCCATATTTCTTTTTTGAAAAAGTCTGAATAAAAACCTGGGACATCCCCCCCCCCCTCCAAAAAAAAATTTTGGATTAACAAAATAAAAAAATTCGATAAATGTAGTGAACATTTACCCTTGTACCTTGCACTGAAACAGCTTTTCTTTTTAGTCTAGATGTTTCTTTCTTGCCGTAATTTTCTAATATATGTATATGATCAACAAGTTTAGTTTCGTTTGAAATGATGTCATAAAATTCAGCACATGATACCTCAATAAAATGTGTTTTGACAATGAGCAATGCCTTTACAGTTTCAACTTTCGTTCTATTTTTTTATCTGACCACAAAGAGTTCACTAGGAAAAAAAAAAAAAAAAACGTTCTACAGCAGAATATACAATTGGGATGACAACTGAAAAACGTACTAGTGCTACCAACCACTCTCAATAATTTACAGTAAAAAAAAAAAAAAAGTTGACCAAACAATTGTTCTTTGTGACCAGTGGCACTTCCTAACGGTCACATCTAAAAGTGTGCATTAAGCTACAAACGAAAAGCGTCATGTAGCGTAAAATACATTTGCAAAGCATCATTGCAAAAAAAAGTGGGACATTTGAGTATTCCCAAAACAACTTTCGAGATGATAGGACCTTTTGCCAAGAAACGGGACTGTCCAGGGGGGGGGGGAAAGAGGGACGAATAGACACCCCCTCTTTTGGTATCCTGTGCATTGTTACTCATGAAGACATCAGAAACCTATTTAATTCTACTGTAGCCAATGTATGGGTAAAAGCAAGATCAGGAGTCGTCACGTAACAGACCATGTCCACACAAAGAATTACAAACTTTAGTTTAGAACAAAAAATTCATCACCATAAATTGAATTGAGTAGAACATATACGGTATTTGAGTCCAACTCGATGAAAAAAATAAGTTGAAAATATAGGCCTTATAGGTAGAGTCATGGGAATACCCACAAACTCTATGAGGGAATGATACCTGAGAATGAACAGGTTACTAAAGCCTATCTTGGAGTAATAGAAGACGAAAGTGATGTATAAAAGAAAGATAACATAAAATGTTTAAATTATCCAAAAACAGTAGAAATGAATTGCAAAAACTCCCTTTGTCCTATGTTTATTCTGGATAAATGACGTTAAATTTTATGTTTTATTTAACGACGCTCGCAACTGCAGAGGTTATACCAGTGTCGCCGGAATTTTGTCCCGCAGGAGTTCTTTTACATGCCAGTAAATCTACTGACATGAGCCTGTCGCATTTAAACACACTTAAATGCCATCGACCTGGCCCGGGATCGAACCCGCAAACTTGGGCATAGAAGACCAGCGCTATACCAACTCGCCAACCAGGTCGACTAAAGAAAAAAGAAATCCACGAAATGAGGTTCCCTATTTCATTAGCCTCCCCACTCATATGCGCAAGTGTCTTCATATGATACTTGAACCAAAAAATATTGCAGATGAAATGTAACAAGCTTCCTACGCAACTTTCATTGATTATTTCCAGTTATTATTGTGAGTTAATATTTGACCAGGAGGTAGAAATTTTCTTTGTCCCAATGAATTAAAGATATACTTCAATAACTCTACAAATATGAGCAATTTACAACATACAGGCATTAAGTATACACACTCATTATTCTCTTCTGGTGTGAACAGCCCCATATTTAAGTAGTGCTACGCCCATGGGCCTGAAAAAATTGTCCCCCCCCCCCACCAACTAACTTACGCATATTTTAGACATTCAGCAGTCAAACTGGAAAAAAGTGACGTGTAACAACAATTTAATGTATGCTACCATCTAAAGCAGGCATCTGCAAAGTATAAAAATATCAGCTCGATTTTTTCTTTTTTTTAAATTTTGCCACCCTGGGCCCGGGCTGATATGCTCCAGACGTAAATATGGGCCTAGGTGTGAAATACTTGGGCAAATATAAAATGCTACTTGTAGCAATAGTTAGAGTGTAATTAATTTCAGGATGAAAAATTTGTCAACAATGTCAAAATGTATTAACCACCTGAAAATTCGAGGATTACTGTTTTTTTTAACATCCTACGAGATGTACCAAATTAACTGAATACAATTTCATCACATCTTAAAATGGTTGACTTATATATTGACTTGAAATGTTACCCCCAATGTTATTTCAAAATTGCCTGACAGAATCCTTATTCTATGCGAACAGTAACAGGGTTAACTTCTCAAATAAAATTTACATGATCCAAACATTCATTTCTAACCACCAGTAAATAATGAACTGGATGTTAATTGACCATCTATAGATGACTTCACAAAGACGCTACAAAACAAACACTAAAATTAACGTAAAATATTAACCCACTGAGTGAAAACTTCAATTTCTGTAAAGTATTAATTAATTTAAAGCTCTAAACTCGTCATACCATATACTGTAAACTTATAGTATGTAATAAACTTCATACTATAATGAGCAAAAATTTATTTTACCGATAATTAATTTTTTCTTTCAGCAATTTTTCAGTCAATGGGTTGATGTTAATCTATCTACAAATAATAAAAAAATGAAAACAGCTTCAAAACAGCTCTACCATAGATGATCCTGATGTCAATACAATAAATATAACTTCTCTTATGTTCTTATGTCATTACAGAACATAATGTTGTATAAGAATATAATATCTTACTGCAGAGCAGTGTGTTGGGTGGTAGCTGCAGGCACAATGAAGGCACTGATAGAAATACTCATATCTGATCATCCTTCTTCAATTCGAAGTGTAACACAAAAATGGGATATATTTTACGGATATAAATTTAGTTAAAAATTAATTTCATGCTATGAATAAGAAGTTAAAGTCCCAACTTTTTCTTCTTCTTAAAAAAAAAAAAAAGCATATTTAGTTTAAAATTATGTACGTGTTAAATCCACGGAAAAACATAAACCGCACTCCAACTGTAATTATGTGCTACACAACAGAATGGGAGGAACATGCAAAACAAACATTTGTGTACTATGACTAATGATGCAATTAAAGAGCAAAAACCTTGAATTACGTTAATGGCATTGCAACTAGAACTACTAGAAAGCAACATGGTTGTGAATAACAAATTGAAAATGAAAAATATACGAGTTGCAATCATAATGTGTCTTTTTAAAGAATGTATAGGCAGGCGTATTTATATTAATGAACCATCCTAACAAAATTTTCCAGAACTATTATACTACTAGCCGTACCCGTGCGCTACGCTGCACTTGTTAGAAATAAATATAAAGTAATTACATAATTAAAATAGGACGTTTGATCCAGGGAACATTTGTGTTTGATAGAAGGATAAATCGTTTAATATATTACTTAATTTATATTGTATGTAAATAATTAAAATGCGGTCATTTTGGTCCAGAGAGCAATCATTTGGTGCAATGACAATTCCTTTAACATGTTTCTTAATTGTTATTACATGCAACCATAGTTTAATGAAGATTGACATATCATTTAGTTTTAATGTGTATACTTTATATTACTTGCTATATGTTTCAGAAGTTGTTGTAATAACATTGTAGAATTATGACCATCTAGAGAAACTACACTTTCCGATGTTGAAATGATAATTAAACAAATAATTAGCTTCCGATATTACTTCATACAAACACAGAAACATTCTCTGTAGGCTATGTTTAATAGCTTTCGATTCTTGTTGTCCAAGGCCCCTTATAGACGAAGTCATTTGTTTTTATTTCAGTACAGTGCCTTAGATGGTGTTATTATAATTTTAAAACTCATTTATCTCATTAAATATTAACCTTATCAAAATTTTGTATAGAGTAAAACTTATCGGAAATTATTTATAAAGAAACTTTTGTTATGTAACATTTTTCATGAAAATCAATAATAAGCGAGATATTTCGATTTATTTAATTCAGGCCCCCTTATAACCCCCCTTTTAAATGAAGTATTTTGAATGCCATATAGCCTAAAATAAGTTACAACGAACTTAATTTATATTCCAATTTTCATATAAATTGGTTCAGCCATTATCGCGTGAAAAGGTAACAAACATCCAGACAGACATACAAACAAAAATTTCAAAAAAGCGATTTTCGGTTTCAGGATGGTTAATTATACATGTTAACACCAATTATTTTTGGAAAATCGAAAATTACCAGAAAAATTTTGGCTACAGATTTATTATTAGTATAGATTATATTAACGACCTTTTTACAGTATACATGTTGAAATATCACTTCAAATGTCTGAAATTTCAGTTGGTAAATTTTATTATAAACAGTACAATGGATGAAGTGAACAAAAATAAGTAAAACCTTTCACTTCTATTTCCTGCTTATAGCTGTACGTAATGCCTAGAGGCATGTGTAGTCTTGTAGTCTGAAAATTACGTAAAACTTTGTTGTATTAAAGAATGATTTGCTTTTATGTAACTCATTTTCTTTCAATGTTTATAATGTAACAACTGTTCAATTTAAGGGTTAATGATGATCTGATGATTTTTTAAAAAACCTAAAACGTTTATCATGAAATGAAACAGAATATTGTGCTATTATATCAAAATCATATAAGTTTATGACGGTCTTTTGTGAAAAACATTTCATAAATCAACACAGCTTACCAGATCCAACATGAGTATTAATGTAACTATGTTGCCATTACTTTTCGAATGGCCTAGTATTTCAAGAAATAATTATCGCCACTACTTACTACAAGTCATTCATTATAGGCAACATGGGCTAGTGTATGGATCTATGAAGATGTAGTAGTCAATGCATTTCTCTAATAAACATTTACAAAAAGAAAAAAAAAAGTATACGGACTCAAAAAATAAGTAATTACTTTTTTTATTCACCTCACCAGATACTTTATTTTCTTTTTAAGTAGCACAACTAAAATTAACTTTGTACTGCAGTTTATTCAGCCAAACATTTGCCCTGTTTGAATTACTGTCTTGTAATGAATTTTTCAATGATAGGTTTTGAAATATATGTTCCCTTGTAATATCATTTATATTTCTAGTTTTCATATTTTGATATTTTATTCCTAGTTTAAAGTTTAGTAATGTCTTAATTTAGGAGATTTTAGGAACAATATTTATACTGTAGAAGTGGTCAGCACCATGATAAAGTAAGTGTGGTTACATCACAAGATGATTTCAAAAGCCAACATTCATTAATGGTGATATTCATTATTATGGGGGGGGGGGGGGAAGTTGCTGTACAGCATATAAAAACGATTTTCAAATTGGATACTTCCTACAATCAAGAAATTTGCTGATCTTTTCACCCTAATTGTGCCTGAAACCACCACTATTGTACCAAGAACTGTTAACAAAGAAACAAGATATAACAATTCATAACTATGAGTCTGTTGATGACACCTGCTTTGTATGTAATACCCAGTCGACAAAAATCACAGCATCAACCAAATTAATTAAAATAAATTACCAGGAAATCAGGATCTGTATTTCTACTTTTTGTAATCTATACCTTTACGTACGTTATTCAATTCCAAGCAAAAATGACATCACCAGAATTAATCAATTCTTATTTTGCTGCAGTTCTTAATTATTTTTCACCACATTTCATAATTTTTCATATATTATGTTCATGATGCGAGACAATTAACATCACACACGGGAAAAGTGTAAATAAATATACATGACAGAATTACATTTCTTGAGTTTGACAGGTCGGCAATTGTACTTTATATAATGTGTTTGTGAGGTAGTCGTGTTTTCCTTCAGTTCTTTCTTTCAGAGTTAGTTTTCACCTTTGGCTCCACTGTCAGTTGCTCTAAATATAACTCTAGAATTTCTGCTAAGTAAATAAAAGTATGTTCATTCTAAGCAAGATATAAAAATATTATTTTACTTCAGTGCAAGGCTGCAGGTTGCGCAAAGAGACAGCCTTCAGATATGGAGGGTAGCTGCAAATATATTGAATAAGCAGTCGCAAACAGCCAATAAGGAGTGGTCCTCCAGCTTGGGAGAAGGGCTAACAACCATCACTGTAAAAAATAGCTTGTTACGAAACCACAACATAAGATAGGGACCGATGATGGGCTTATGTGAGGGCGACAATGAACCTCCGGGTTCCTTAAAAGCCATTTGTAAGTAAGTACAAAGCTACATACATACAAGGGGTTTGCATGGGGGTTTAACCTCTTCATCTGGGAACAATTAAAAACCGCAACTCATGAAATTAATTAAACCTATTAATAATGTCACGAGAGGAAGAAAAAAAAACAGAAAAAAATTTAACATATATATTTAAAAAATTAATAAACTACTTTATGAATTTTTTAATCCCTCTCTTTAAAAAAATCCGCATATGGAGTTGCTCCAGAGTATGTTAAAGATCTTAAACTTAAGAAGAATACAGCAGAAGAATTTTAATACAGCTTTTAAGCACAGTACTTACAACAATTTTTGGGGCTGTGGCTTTCTTGTGACACTTAATTTTGAGCAATGTAGCAACACTGTATAATAAAGGTGCTAAGGATATGTGACTCGAGACTTGTACTACTAGTATAGAAGCTATGTCAGGGGGAATCAAAGAATTGGAAGCTTAAGTTAAAACATTCAAAACCAGAAAACTTTTTATTGTGTCCAGGTATCTTTTCTATTGAAATTTAAAATGGACTTACATTACTGTAATTTGTAGTCTACAGTTTGTATATACATTTTATTTAATCTCATACATACTTTCATTTTCTCTTTCAGTTTTAAACAGTTTGACTCGATTATCAGTATTATCTTGCCATAAGGGAAAAGAAAAATTGACGTATTTTGGATTAATTAAAAAATATGTATAGTAACAACTGTAGACTACAAATTACAGTGTAATATAGATCAATTTAAAATTCCGTAAGAAATAACATTTGCATGGAGAAGAAAAGAAGCTCTCTCTGGTATCAAATTCTCAAACTTCAGACTTCAATACAAGTGCAAGATTTTCTCCAACACCAAGCTTTCCTAGTTGCATTATTGGTCTTATAAATATTTACTAGCAACTTCATTACAATGTGTTGTCTCAACACTCAAAATTAAATGCTAATTTTTCAGAAACATAAGCCTTGGACCCTAAAAGTTGAAAAGAGCATTTTTTTTTACTCAGTTTTGAACAAAAAGTAACGCTCTGTTTTCCCTTGCAGAGATTTCAGACCATCCTGTGTATGATAATAGTAATTTTCAAACCAGGGGCAACGGTAACGCATTGGTGAATTTAAAATGGGCTAAATCTGGCTGATAGGAGTTAAAACAGTAACATTTTAATCTGATGAAACTAATAGTAAGGTAGAGTATACCACATCACACTAATTTTCCCAGCTGTTACAACACTTTAAATTAAAATGTGAATGTCTTAATTTACTCAAATCGTGTTAATATTTAAAAACTTTCATATATAGGATTAGTCGGAAGGAAAGGGTATGATTTTGGAAGATGGCTCATTCTAAATAAAAAAAAGTGTATATAAACAAGGCTTGTATTCTCAATAGGATTGGCAATACAGCTGTGCTAAAATTGTAAAAGTATATACAATGACAATGAATAAAAAATGTATCACATTGACTATTGCTCAAAAGTTGAATCTTGAACATCGATACAATTCCCAACTCGTTTCCTAATGCTGTGAGTCGTTTTTCTGAGCACAGTTCACTGTTTTATATGAGTAGCATCCAAAATTCGTGCACTCAATCTGTCTCTGTATTTGGTTTTGTTTGCTAAACAAATATTTCGAAGTATCTCCACAAACAATAACCTAGCAGAATCAAATCCCCTTGTTCTCCATGTATTCTCCTTCCTTTCTTTGTCTTCTCCTTGTATACCCCTCTTTTTTTGTATTTCCCTTGTTCTCCTTGTTTCTAACATTGCATGTGAGTTTTCTTCTGCCAAACATGACTCTTGTGACTGTCACTAATACCATCAGTGGTGGCTGGTGGGTATTGAATTGAGAGGGCTACATACATTATAAACCATGCAACTTACCTTATTTAAAGATTAGTTCCATGCGCCTTGTCTTGAATCATCTTCTTATTAAAGTCCAATATGTCGTTTAACATAGTCTTTACAATGGACAACATGGCTAATGCGATCAGTCTCTCTTCTCTCATCGTATTTTTATTCTTTTCAAATACGAGAAGCAACGTTCTGGTTCGGAAGTTGTCATTGGTATGGTGATAGCTATGCATAGTAGCATTACAACTCCTAAAAATGAAGCCTGCAAGTTCTCAGATAGAAGAAACTGCAAGAGCTTGACAACGTCACTGATATTTCTGAATTCTTGTCTCTGATACAACACAGTGAGTTCCGTTTTTAGTTTGTCTTTATTGGACATTGAAAAAAGCTTCACACATACATTTAGGTCATTTTTCAGGAAATGAGCTTTTGTAATATTAAGATTTTTCTTGACACAGAAGAGAAGATACTATAAGATGATCTATGAACTGCAATCGAGTGTTAGCTAGTGTGAAAATGAGGTCACACACTTCCTTGGCTGCCGCAACCCTTGTCTGATTCCCTTTGACCTTATGACGCTTGCTAGGGTTTTCATTTTCACAGATCTCGCTGCTCAACTGTGCACTGTTCCATTTGTCTGTATGGCATTAACAAATCTTGATATGCAGATATGAACCTTAGAAACATCTAACTGGCGATGTTGTAGTTGGTTGTATAGTACATGTACACGAATGAAAAAAACTGAGCCCGAAATTGAATTCTTAGGCGTTTGCCTCATTTATTGTGATGTTGTTAGATGTTTCAGATTCCATTGTGGTTTCAAAACATTCTAGCAATGGCTCCTCCTTCTCATGAACATTTACTGTTCTTATTTTAAAATTCCATCTTGTTGCTCCAGCTGATGGAATTCTTTCTGAAAGACATGAATCTAACATAGACTATCTATATGGAAATCGAGAGAAGAAAGCAGGGATACTGGATAAATTAGCAAAAAATATACGAGCCTTTGTATTTTGTTTAGCAGCTCTTTCCATTATGAGATTCAACTGATGGGCACAGCAATGCACAAAATAATATGCATATTTGTAACAATTTCTAACTTTTGCATGTGATGCATTTAATACATCACTCATCACAGCTGCTCCACCGTATCTCTGTCCAATAAGCTTATCTTTCTTTTGTTTTTGTTTCTAGCTCTGATATTGCATTTGCATCTTGTCCTGTTGGGTTAAAGAAACCCCAGAACCTCTCTATGGCTTTTCCTTCTTTGTTACAATACCGAACTACAATCACAGGCTCAAAATTTTCAGATATATCTGTGGTTTCATCAGCAAGAACAAAGACAAATTCGGCTCCCTCAATCTCTGCTAAAAGTTCCTCTCTGAATACGTCCAATATACATTCCAGTAACTCATTTTGAATACTTTTTGATAGGCCTTTAAATAGCGAAGAGCTCTCCAAATGGGACTTGAACATCGAATCTATTTCACTTGTATATTTCACCAAATTGAGGAATACTCCTTGGTTGTCAGACCCTATCTTTTCATTATGCCATCATAATGTTAACTCGTTGGTTCCACAAAACTTGATACAGTCAATAATTCTAGACAACACTTCTCTGCTTTTTCTCATACCGTTGTTATGATGTTCAACAGCTTGTTTATGAGCCGAACTTAAAATCTCCTAAATATTCACTCTTCTCAACTCAGCCAAGTTCAAGGTATTATTTATATGTTTCGCCGAATTTGCATGTTTATTAATCTTTTCATTCTGAGTCCAGTTAAAATCGCGACCAAACAAATGACATGGAAAACAGAATAGCGCATTTTTAATATCACAGCCTGTCAACCACACAAACTTCTTATACACATCACAATTAAACCTCTTCGTATATTCTTTTTTGTCGGCTTGTCGAACACTGTTTTATATCTAGCATATCTTCTTCGGTACTTAATTTCAGATTTCTCCTGAATTGTTAAGGTACTGAACTGAATAGACTGTAAATATTGTACAGAATTAAACATTGTTGCACTTGTTATACTCACGACATTAAAGAAGATATATTTAAAACTGCGCACTACTGACAAGCTGCTGTAAATTTTGCAGCGCCTGGTGACTCTGAATTTAGGGCAAGTGGCAGCAGGAGGGAGGGGTGAAACTAACGTGCAAAGCATCCGAGACAAGACTGGCAGCTCCAGGGGAGGAAGTGGCTTCACCCATAGTCCTCGTCTCTGGCAGCACCAGGGGAGGAAGTGACTTCACTAAAGATTGCGTGCATGTCGATGAGAGCGAAATTTTAAAATTTTGATATTAATAGGTAAACACAAATGTTATAATAAACAAACAAGGATTCATTTCCGTCACTGAGAATAACTCAACCTTTGTTGGGTCAAGAATTGTGTGCTAAGACCTTTGTAAATTTATAAACTGAAATCATGTTGATATGCAAGGAAATATTTTGATCTAAGAAACACCTCACTTCTAGCTGTCAAAATTTTGTAATTTGTAGCATCACTGAAATTATAACAGCAAAGAAAAAGGAATATAAACAATATTTCAGACATAGTGTTTTTGGAAAGTGAAGAGAGAAGGGAGAAGCTTTAGTACACTGGGTACATGTTGGATATAAGACAAAATATTGAGTCACGAATCGTTCATGCCAAGTTGTGAAGTTATTACAATGGATTTTACTGTTTTTATATAGAAATACTAGATTCGATATCAGAAGCAACTTGCTACTAGGAGCCAAGGTACCAAGTATTAAGGAATCTGTTTCTTCTTGAATTATAGTTAACATTGTTCCTGACATTTAAATGTACATCTGTCATAAATTCATAAAACTGATCATCTATTATAAAAAAATTAACCATCTTTTCTATATTGTTACATGCAAAAATATACACGTGCTTAGAATGTATGCTATGTATCAGATTAATTAAATCAAATGTATGAAAAATATTTCTTCTGCTTACAATATTCATTTTTCTGAAAATATGCTGCACTCCATTTATTTTATTATATGAAGGCCTTGGGGCAACACAGTGACAAGCCATACTCAAATTTCACAGGAAAACAACTCTTAAAGATTTAAGACTTAAGAGTTGTTTTTCTGTGAAATTTGAGTGTGGCTTGTCACTATGTTACCCCAAGTCCTTCATATCTGAATGACACTTTTCTAATCAGAGGAATGTATACTGCATATCATCACTGATTTTATGAAACCTGTGTGACAGTACAGACCATAATTTTCAGGAGGAAGAAAAAAGTTATTAAATATCACTAGGTCTACATAAGAATATTAGATAATTCGGTACAAAACGTTGGTGAATATGATGGACATCAATGACATGAGTGTAGGCTATAGATATTTAATTAATTTCTTCTTCCTCCTGAAAAATTATGCTCTGTACTGTCAAATAGGAGGTTTGATAAAATCAACGACAATATGCAATATTAAAATTATCATCATCAGAACTCTTGTGAAAAAACATAACTAATATTTTAAAAAGTTTATGACACGGGGAAGTTTTGCAAATAATTTTAGAGTATTTTGCTAATATGGTACTCTTTAAAGTACTGGTATTCTTATTTTTTAAAATCAGGCAGTAGTGTAATTTTAAAGTAAGAATGGCGATTATACACATGTACTCAAAATTCAAACAAAAAAACTATTTTTTTTAAGTGTTCTACACAAGTAGATTAAAGTATATGTATGTATATATATATATATATATATATAAATAAATCCCACAAGGGTAGCTGCCCTCAGTAAGGGTTGTCAAAAGACACAGCATACTAAACAAATAAAAAATAGAAATTTGTATTATCAGTATAATTATTATTATTTTCAAAAGGAAGCTACCCTTGGGAAGGTAGGTTTATTCAATAATTATTAATAATCAGATACAATATAAATTAGATGTACAGGTGATTACGTAAAATCTGAAAAGAATATTTAATTATGTCTATAGCAATAATTTTCAAAATTTTTAAAGAAATTCCAAAAGACTTAAAATATTCAACTCAGAATTTTGGAATTGTTCTCCTTGCTCCAAACATAGTCCGAAGACTTCAACCTGTCCTTGTATACGATAATAATCCCTGAAGTATTGAATCTTAGGCTCATAGATGGTTTCTTTTCTTCATGTACTGCTACAGGATATTCACTTGCAGTTTCAAAGCGCATGGTGGGATCGATGATAATTGCTCTGTCATTTCCTCTATAAATGGCAATGATAGAATGTTTTATTGAAAAACACCTGAATTTATAGGCTGCCATTATTAACAAGGTAAAAATGGTTTCAATAAAAGAAAAGAAAAGGGGACCATAATTAATTACGTAAATGAGATTGATTTTTAAATAATTGCTGGTAAGTTTTATCGAGCGAAAGATTTTCTTAGGTATACAGGTGATTCTAAAAAACTAATTAAATTAGTAGACAAATAGAAACTACATAATAAATGCAACGAATAATATATAAAAAAAAAAGCAGCTATCTCAAAGAGTTCTAGTTCATTTGCATTGCAGCATATTTTCAGAAGATATTTTCTGATAAATACAGTATTCATTCAACAGGATTACTTTCTCAGAGTTAGAGTATTCGACAAATTTTAGAAGAACATGTTGTCAAATTTATCAATATAAAACAATTAAATTTCCCTGCCTACATAAAAATGTTACCGATATACACTGGGTTTGCAGCTTCATAAAGTCTGAATATTGGTGTTTGAAACTTGAAGTGATGTAATTTTCAATGCAATTGAATGTCGCAAGTAAACACAGCAGTTAAAACTAATGCATCTGTTTAAAATACGTTGATTTCTGCAGTCTTACGAGTTGCCACATTGCACACACATGCTGCATAGGCCTAAGGTTGGGTAAGGAAGGGGTTCTCTTCACAATTATTTTATTATTATTAGTATTAATATTATTATTCTTATTCTTATGTGTTCACTATAAATTATTTATTTTACTTTTCACATTAAAATGACATATCTCTCACTTGGCAGACTAGATGAGGTATTGAGTATGTATCATTTAATTGTTCAGATGCAAGCAGTTTCTATAAACATACAACTTTCTTTTCACTATAATTTGTGACATTGATAATTGTTTGTTAGGTATTATCCACAATACAAATTGAGATACTCTGGACAATTGAAACTGGCACTTTATTTAAGGCATAAAAGAATTCCTATATTTATCCTCTGTGAAACATACACCAAATCAAAAATGTATCACATAAAAATTGTACAGCTCACTGATAAAAGTATTCCTCTGCTCAAATATACTGGAAAACTTAAAACTGTTTAACACTGCATAGTAGTAACAGTAATTTCTCCAAGTACATAGCCTTCTAATTTTGTCTCTACTTAGAATTTTATTCTATATAGTATTTGCGTGACATTTGCAGATATATCCACTCACTTTATACTGCCATATTTGGAATACAATAACTGGAAAATAAATGTGTTGCATGGTATTGCCAAGTTAGACATGCTACCCTCAACATGGGAATAGTAGAAGCTACAAGACAAGTGAAGTGCAATCAAATACAGCAGTATAAAGTTCCTAGTTTATAAATACAAAATTATACATTTATATATCTCTTTCCACTTATGAAATAGGCCTCAATTTCTTTCCAATGATTATTTATTTTTATTGTTTATTTATTTCAAACAAACAAAGCATTTGTGATGAATGTATTCTTCAAAGAACAGACTTATAAGCCTTGAGTTCAGCTTCCAAACATTTCATCTTTACAAAATTTAGAATAAGTGCTAGAAAAAAAATTAATTGGATCTGGTAAATATTTGTATGCTTTATCAAAAATCCTTTAAATACATAAATGTTATTATTATTATTATTATTTTGTTTTAGAGATGTTAAGTAAGGATATTAGAAAATACAAACTAATTGGGTGCTAGTTGGTTTTCAATTAGAAACACTTGATAACTGCTCTTCTCTACTAATCTTGGCTTATGACAGGGACTCATTTTCAATTTGTGTATGTGATACTATAATGTCAGGAGACCAATGGAATTTTTAATCAGTATATTTCAATTATTTTCTACTATCATTAAGAATTGAGAAAGGTAATTAAATAAATTAAGATATAAACTTTTACCATTAAAATTCACATTAGACGTATATTATGTCCTGAAATTTTTAGCAATACCATGAAATGAAATTTCAACCTAATATGACAAAATATTTAATATTTTATATAACTGATTTATGGAATTTCTTATTCTGGAACAAGAAACTGATGGAAGAAATAATTAAAGTATGGCACATTGTATTTTATTTACATATATACAGGGCATATCAAAAGTCCAGTAACACTTTCAATATTTATTACACAAAAACTACTAATGATAGCACTTTCAAACACACGTCAGTTTAAAGTCAAACTCTCAAAGTTCGTTTTACACCTTACAGAGATTCAATGTGTGAACTACGAGTGACTCAGCAGATGTCCAAACGATAATCAAACTCTTCCCATACCCTTTTCAACATATCCTCTGTGACCGTGGCGGCAGCTTCTCGAATTCTGGTTTTTAGTTCCTCTAAATCACGTGGCAAAGGCAGTACAAACACATGGTCCTTTACGTACCCCCATAGAAAAAAATCACATGCAGTCATATCGGGTGACCTTGGTGGCCATGTCATGAAACATCTGTCCCTTACTCCAGCACGTCCTATCCAATGATCAGACATCTCCGTATTCAGGTAAGCACGAACTGCATTGTGGAAAATGTGGCGGAGCCCTATCTTGCTGAAAGATGAAATCGTCATCGAGATCTTGTCTAAGTTGAGGCACCAACCATTGCTCCAACATGTCCAGATATGAATGTCCAGTCCCAGTAGCCTCAATGAAGAAGAAAGGTCCGTACAGTTTTTGTTGTGACAACGCGCAGAAAACATTCACCTTTGGTGAATCACACTCATGTTCAATGATTCTGTGTACCCCAAACACGACAGTTGTGCTTGTTAATTTTCCCACTCGTATGGAATGTCGCTTCGTCGCTGAAAATTAAGCAGCAGATTACAGATGTTTCATGACATGGCCACCAAGGTCACCCGATATGACTGCTAAAGGACCATGTGTTTGTACCGCCTTTGCCACGTGATTTAGAGGAACTAAAAACCAGAATTCGAGAAGCTGCCGCCACGGTCACAGAGGATATGTTGAAAAGGGTATGGGAAGAGTTTGATTATCATTTGGACATCTGCCAAGTCACTCGTGGTTCACACATTGAACCTCTGTAAGGTGTAAAACGAACTTTGAGAGTTTGACTTTAAACTGAAGTGTGTTTGAAAGTGCTATCATTAGTAGTTTTTGTGTAATAAAATATTGAAAGTGTTACCGGACTTTTGATATGCCCTGTATTTTGAAGTTTCGAAATTAAAAAGTTAAAGAAGGAGGGAAAATTATTTTTTCTAAATAGTATGTCAATATTTAGTACTGAACTCCCTAAAAGTGAAAGCAAACATCGAAAGAATTTTATGAATTCCAATGCAAGGATTTCTGATTGTTCTTCTCAAAATTGTGAATGTCCCATATTAATCGAATCCTCAGAAGTTAAGTATTTAGGCTTTACGATCAATCAGCATTTATGATGGAATAAACATATTACATACTTGTGCAATAGATTATGTAAAATAATTTTTATCATTGTTATACCTCGGTCATATTTACCAGTTAATATTTTCCGTCTAATTTATTTAGCTTTATTTCAATCCATTCCCTAGCATGGAATTTTAGGGTGGGGAAATGCTTGTAATTCTAATCTCACTCAGCTAATACTTATTCAGAAAAGAATAATTAAAATATGCCTGAATAAACCAATAATTGATTACTCATCCGAGCTTTTGTTCACAGATTTTAATGTTTTGAAAATTAAACATATTTATTATATTGCCTTTTTAAACTTTATATATAAAAATCGCAATAAATTCAAATTGTATCGTCATAAATATGGAACTAAAAGATCCGATTTTATACGACTAGAGGAACCAAAGTGTTTCACAAGCCATGGTACCTACTTTGGTCCAATGTTATATAATAAAGTAATTGAAAAATATCAAAATTTGGAAAATTTTAGTATCAGAAATTTCAAAAATAGCATTAGGAATTTAATTTTTAAAGAATATACATTGGTTTAGTATGTATACGTATTTGTATGAGTTAAATTGTTAAAACTGAAATTGTATTTTTTAAAGTCAATTTATTCCTATAAGTTTTTTTTTCTTTCCTTGAGCCACTTTGTATCAAATAATCATCTTTATTTGTGTTAAGTATGTGTTTAGATAACTCCCTGAGCATGAGTTTTTGCTCCTTCAGGGAAGAATTAAGATGTACATGTTATTTTACTAACAATAAGTAAGAATGGAAATCAAGACCTTTCTCATTTGGAAAATATCGGCTGTATTATTTAGGGTTAAATGCTTAATAAGTTTTCATATCTGTCTTTGTATATTATGAAGAACCACAAACTAGAAGGCTATACTTTTGAGACAACCTTGTATCAAAGAATATTTAATGTTGAATATTTAACTTCCTGAGTTAAATAAGGACCCATAGATGCAGTAACAATACGAGAAACATGTCATACATTTCATATACATCACCCTAATTCTGTTGGATTATTGTGGGTGGAATTAATTAAATATCTGATCATGTCCCAACTTGTTACAGATACTACGGATCCATTATCCTTAATTTACACAAAATAATTATCAGCCATTTGTCCTTTGGCTACTTTAAATAGTTAAGAATTTATTGAATGTATATGAAATGACAACTTTGGGGATATACATGTCTTCACTTTATATGACATATACATGTTGACTTCCAAAATAAGTAATACGCTGGCATTTTATTTTTATTCAAATGCACCTGGAAAGTCGAAGCATAAATTTTATATCACTAACACGTTATATTATTTATGTACAATATTGATCAGATGAATAGTGATTTTCTGTATGTCTTTTGGGTGTCATGAATTTAAATCTTACTGAATAACAATGGTATATAAGTGTGCAGACATGTTCACTGTGTGTGTAAACGGACACAATAGCTATGTCCATGCAGGAAGCTGTATTTCCCCAAGAGCATTCATATCATTCAGCAGCAATTTACACGTAGTTTGCTTTTAGCTTTCCAAATCTCACCTTTGCAACTATATCAGTAAACATACCACGAAACACACGCTAAGTTGTACAGTATGTTGATAGGACCTGCTTGCTTGTCTATGACGTATCCCAGTGGGAACATTAATGTCCCATATCTGAAGGGCCAACTGGCAGGTCCAGAATTTTCTTCACTTCCTGTAGGAGCACTATTTATCATTTGTCGCCTTGTGAAGTTGAGTACCAGTGTGGAACATTTTTAAAAGAGCATATTTCTATTGGCTGCAATATTACAAATATCGCTGGAGGATTCTGTCATCAACAATATTATTCTCTCTCCTTCTCTGCCCCTTCCCCTCTCTCATTCATTCGCTCACACACATACATACATACCAGTACTTAAGGTCTAAAGTAAAAATACAAACAAAAATAAAAATTAACAACCTCCCGCTGTATGTTTGAGGCTATATACTAACTCTGAGCTTTCTAAAACTTTAATTTCAAGGAAAAAGTGACAAATTTACTATCGAGTTTTTACAGAGTCAAAGGAAAAAAGTGCATTTCGCGAGAATGATAAGAGGAATTTTCACTTTTCTTTGAAGATCGTAGAGATTTCTAACCTCAAACATACAGTTTATTATTGAATGCTGATATTTTCAGTCTCGAGAAATTGCTGTAATTATTTCGATACTTCTACAATTCCTAATATTACTCGAATAAAAAAACAAGCTAACAATAACTTTCTTACATAAAAGTAAAAAAAGGTTTAAAGTCACCTTTGCTGGTGCCAAATTTGAAGACTCAGACATCAGCACCACTCACTTAACAACACAGGATATCACAAAATGTCGGAGTTAGTCTTTGAAAAGCTGATGGAAGCTCACATGAATGATTTTATAATCGTGGCATTAACCTGTAAGTATGGGCTCGTGATATAAGTCAAATAACTTGATATAGCTTTCACTGCAAGTGCAATATGGCTGAAGAATTCTGACTTATCCTAACACAAAGAACCACGAAACATTAAAACAATTGTAACATGATACACTAGTAAGAGTGCAAACATTGTCAATATAAATTTATTCCCGAAGAGAAAGGATGAAGCTATTTTTAGAGCAGTATGGCCCTAAAAATTGCTATGACATCTAACAATCTGGCAATGGTAAAGAAACAAGTTCTGGCTGAATACTTGACAATAAGTAGTATCCAGTGGCATCTAATTGCGAAGTACACAGACATATTCTTTTACAACAAAATTATGCCAACTGTAACAAGCAGAGGGCGACTCTTTCATCGTCTGTTTATTGTGCTACAAGAAGCTATAATTTCTCTAAGTCAGACTGTTTTGTATGGTAGGCTTCACGCTGAAAATTTAATACTGCAATGGTTCATATCTGGTAAAATGACAAAAGAGATATTTAGAACATTTTATGGATTGATTCTTACAATACACAGATCAACAAGCTTTTATTGCTTAATTCGTGACTATATTCTTTAAGATAGTTTTGTTATGGAATAATTTGCCGCTTTAGATACAAATATTTGTAAGTCTAAAAATTTTCGAAATTGAGTTTTAGGTACCATTGAATTCATCTAAGTGATTAGCATCTACCAGCAAAATCTCGTAAACTACGTTTTAACATTAATCGCGGAAAAGTGAAAGTTTCAATATGACAAAAGCTTGGAATCAATTGCAACAAAGAGAAATTTTTTTCATTCCCCTGTAAAATTTTGATTTTGTGGGATACGAGCATTTGCACCGTAAGTGACAATGTATTGACAGAGGTACACAGTTGCATCGCAGTAAAGGCATTGTGCTGCAAGCAAGAAAGTCACGGGTTCGATTCTCATTGGGATCACTCCACTGATCAAATCTTTTTAGCTGCACTTTGTCCCAAGGAGTTCACTCAGGACCTAACAGAAGTGAGAATAAAGCAGCCAATACATAAGCCTGACACCTGCTATTCAGAGCTAAAGAAGCCTTAACATCTCATATCCCTAAATGTATTTTGGGATCTAATGGGATAACTTTGGTATATTGGTATCATATGACTTTAAGAATTAAAATTTAAGTTTTATATTATTCCAGGGAAAACTAATTTTTTAATAAAAAAGCCGCCCTAAATAAGGGTTTGAATAGATCGGCCTACTAATCAATTCATAAAGAATAATCATGAAAACCAATTGTGTGACAATTTGAAAGGAAAAAAGAAAACATTAAGATAAATTTCAACTATCAGAAGATAGGCATTTCTTTTGTACATTGAAAAATATGCACTGGCAAATAAGTGATTTCGTGTTATACAGAGTGGAAGGGAACTGATGCATCAAAATTTAAGAGGTGATTCTACACATTAAATATAACAGGACTTTTATTACACTTTTCCTTCAATGAAGCACCATTAAGCAGAAAAAAAATAGTCTTTGCCCAATGTTTGCAGCACTCTATTGCAGTAACGGTCCTAGAGAAATGGCTGATTGCTATACAAGCAGATAGATAAAAATAATCTGAACAGTTAGTGTCTTAGGGTGCTATTCATAGACATTTCGCTAGCCCACGCTACGAACGTGCTAAACTAGCCCCGGCTATCGACTGGTTACTTGTACAGGATTCATATCATATCATGTCGCTAACACTGGTTTATGAATACGAAAAACATTAGTTCGCTGATCCACCGGAAGCCCGCACTAAGAATGCCTATGAATACGGCCCTTAGAGTCTTTTTTTGCAAATTATATCGTTTAGCCATAAATTTAAATTGAATAATTGCGAAAATCGTTAAATAAATCTTGCAATGCTGTGCAGTGTTGCGTACCTGTGGCAGTACAGCAGAGAGGGAACATATGCTGCTCACAAAGTCACTCAAAATGAAGTACTGAGAAATAAGCGAGAGTTTTCTATGACATTGTCAATCATGTATCAGGGAAAAGAAGTTCATGCCCTAAAAACGTGAAGAATATGTATGCATTTATGCCGTAAAAATAGATAAATATGCTACAAAATATGCATTATCAGCCTGAGATTATTTTAACAGAATAATAAGGTATAGGTAACTTACGTTTAGTCTATGGATTTTGAAGTGCTTGCCTCATTGCTGAATGCTGTTACAGTTCACAACTAAGCAGTGACGTATGTTTTCTGTTGTCATTCTTCACCTGTTATCTCTCAGCATAGCTTTGTAGTGCGAAAAACTTCATTCTACGTTACAAGAAGTAAGAGGGGCTTGCACAAAAGCTGTGAACTGTTCTATAGAAAATTTTGTTGGTTTTTGGGGTGTTTTTCCTTCGAGAATATCTTGAATTTTTGTGAGTTGATAATAGCCAGGGTTTTTGGAAAGAATATTTGCTGTTTTCTCGTTCACTTTATCTTCTACATTTCCTGGAACTGATGTTAAACTGGATACTGTTTTATCGAAATCTGCTAAAGAATGCAGTAAAGGAATATCAATTGCTAACTTGAGAGGCTCCCTATGAGGGCGTCATCGTTACGTTCAAAATTCATAAACATAAATTAGTCGTGTTTACGAGGTTACACACTTTTAAAAATGAGGGAAAGACAAATAAACATACATAATATATAAGTTTTCCTGCATAAATGTTAAAATATGATGCTTTTATAAATAAAGGCAAAATATGCACTTTTATGCACAATAAAAGTAATATCATTGTATTCAGAAATTTGTGATTCATGTAGATAATCTTTCAGCATATTCACACAACGATAGAGAACAAATATGCAAATGCATGAACTTCCTTTCCTTAGTCATTACCAATGGAGGGCATTTTGAGTATCTCTTGTAATATCGAGTAATGTTTTCGAGAAAGCTTTTGTTTTTCCTTTTTGGCTAAGATGTAGAACATTAACTTTAATTTTCAGTTTCCAGTTTTGTTTTCAATTGGGTACATCATTTAAACAGGAAACATTTACGTTAATTTAAACTTTTTCAGTCTAAAATTACACATAGATAATACCATTTGCTGTAATGATTTATTTTCAGCACTGTTCATTTAATGTATGACTGTCACTAAAAATTATTACAATTTATTTCTGATATCACAAGACGCATATTTCCGTTTAAAATTGTTATCACTAAGTCACAAGTACATTACATCATTCCTTTTCTACTCTAAAGAGAGAGAAAGATGAATGCTAGGAGTTCTTTTGTTTGCATCAGCTACGGGTATACATCATCTTGAACTACTCACTCTGCCCTGCCACAGTGCAGGCCAACTTGCTAGAATTATTGCAGTAGCCATGATGTTGCCAAATGTTTAATAGAAACATTATGATTTGCTCTAAAACTGTAAATGTTAGAAAAAAGAAACTTATTTAGATTTTTCAAATCTCTTCTCATGATCTATTTTCATTTTGGTGCAATAGTTACCTTCCACTCTGTATGTTAACCTTCAACAGATAATATTCTCAAATGAATGTTACTGATCTACCATCAACAGTGTTATCTGAATTTTCGAATGCTGTATAGAAATGCCTGGAAAAACCTATAAACACGTCATCTCGGGAGTAATGAATTACACTCTACATGTGCGTACACCTCCAAAAATAAAATTGTTGGTTATGAATACCAAAGCAGATAGGTAACAAAAATGTATCTCAAACATATAATATTTTTTGTTCAAAATCTTATGGCACCTAAAATAGGCATTTCCGACCATCAGTTCCCTAGCTCAAAATACTATATATTATTTTAATGTACCGAAGTACATATGATATTTCCATGCAGATATTCTGCGCCATCATATGATGAAAGAGTAATGGAAGGGAGAAAAATTCTCTCCGGCGCCGGGATTTGAACCCGGGTTTTCAGCTTTACGTGCTGATGCTTTATCCACTGAGATGATTCTGTCCGACGCCGGGGTGAAATCCGGTGTGGCTTAGTGGATAAAGCATCAGCACGTAGGGCTGAAAACCCGGGTTCAAATCCCGCCGCCGGAGAGAATTTTTCTCCATTCCACTACTCTTTCATCGTATGATGGCACAGAATATCTGCGTGGAAATAGCATATGTACTTCGGTACATTAAAATAATATATGATATGCGTAAATCACTTCGTGATTTAAGACGGCGCTTATTCCGTCGGATCCCGGCCAACTAGTCACTCACAACGAGTGCACCTCAGCACATGTGTGGACTTCGGTCCTACATTCATAGACATCTATGACGTAGTGCAGAGGGCGGCCACTAGAGGGAACCCAAGAGTCGGAACTTAATCTGAGACGATTCTGTCCAATGCCGGGGTGGAATCCAGTGTGGCTTCGTGGATAAAGCATCAGACGTAAAGCTGAAAACCCGGGTTCAATCCCAGCGCTGGAGAGAATTTTTCTCCGTTCCATTACTCTTTCATCAAAATACTAGTTTAGACGCCTCTATAATCTATATTATTTTACCTGAAATGTTTCAGACATTCGATTTACAGGATGTTTCATAATTTCTATTATACACTTCTAGAGGTTGTAGAGGGCGCTTGGTTGATAAAAGAACCCGCATTTTGAAATATACTGTTTTGGTGCTACAAGGATGATGAGAATGAAGATTTCAAATCTCCCTCTTCACAGTAAGCAATCCAAATTGACAAAGAGCGACGGTTGAAGTCACCTGATGTCAAGTATCTTCTGTTTACAATCTGACATACTGCTTCGAACTTCACCTCACTTACAGTCCGACATCTCGACCAAAACTTTCAGGGAAAGGTAAATAGTTCGAAGTAGACCAATTACTTGGCCACCACGATCGCCGGATTTAACTCCTTGACTTTTTCTTGTCTTGAAGTGCCTTGTCTATGAGATCTCTGTACAGTCGGAAGAAGATCTGAGTGCATGAGTTGTGGCTGCAGCAGAAGAGATTCAGCACATACCAGATATTCTTGAGCGTCTGTATGGGAACATTCCTCGCAGATACAATGTGTGCAATGAACGTCATGATCACCACTTCGAGCACCTCTTGCAGTGTATACAGATAAGAGGTTTCTGACCTAAGTGAAGCAAGAAATTTGAAATTGATTCGATCTTATCATTGTAGCACCAAAACGGTACATTTCTGGATATGAGTTCTGCATCAAAATGTTATCTATTAAGTCTCCTCTACAACTCGTAGAAGTGTATAATAGGAATTATGAAACACCCTGTATCTTTGTTGTAATGGAAATGGAAACCAATCTGGCATTTTCCTTTAGAAATAATCAGATTCCTAATAATTTATGATCCAGGAAACCACTAACAGTCCTGATAAGATTGGCTGATTCTGGGACCTTACAAATATGAGTCTACTGTTCTATAAATAAATTAGCATACTCTGTCTTAGTACAGTGAAACCTGTTCAAATCGGAACCTGAATAATCTGGAATCCTGTCTATTTCAGAACAGTTTATTGGTCCCGGCGAAATTTGTATGTATTATGTGTAATTTTTCCTGAATAAAACTGAAACTGTCTGCTACTGTTCAAAACGGAAACAATATTTTGGACACACACTATATTTTGTAACTATATTTTGAAACAGAGTGTAATTTCAAGGAATATACGAAATATGTAGGTCACTAATATGAAAACAAGTTTTCTTTGCAAAATTCTAGAGGGTACGAGGGTATGTTGGCCTGTCAGTTACAAATTTTATTACCCTGTTGACTAGGCAGACGAGTCCCTTCAAAGATTTTCAATGCTTCACATCCTTATACTGTCGTAGCTAGACAGAGCGCAAGTGTAGTGATTTCCAGGTAAAAAAAAAAAAAAAAAGAAGTTGCATAAAATGTGCATTAACATTAAGTGATGAAGTAAAAGTTATCGAGATGAAGGAAAATTAGAAACAAAGTCTATATGAAATAATACTGAAGTACAGTTGAAGGGTACACGGAAAAAACGATCAAGGTCCATCAAAAATCGAAATTGAGTTAATAATGCCATCTTATAGTGGAAAGGAAGTACTGTCATGTGGTCTAGCTAGTAATAAGAAATAATCGTTCTTGACATTCCACTACGTCAGTTTCTATTAAATACACACATAACAAAGTATTAAGTGCTTAAACTTTAAAATTCGTTCTTCTCGAAACTTTCTAAAATGGACCTTTATCGTTATTCCCGTGTACCCTTCAGTTGTGGAAAACTCAGGTGTGACACTTTAAAAAATAAAGATCATAATGAGTGAGTGGCGTGCGGCCAATATTGGCGACACAAAAGGAACCAGAAAGCAACAGTTTATGTAGAAATAGATGAACTGTTGTGGGAGTGGGTTCTTCATGACCTTTCAAAGAACAAGCCAATTTCTGGATCTGTTCTGCAAAGCAAGCTATTGAACTGGGAAAGAAATTAAATAAACCAGAATTCAAGGCTTCTAATAGATGGCTTCTAGTCCAATTAACTAATAATGTGCAGTGATATACAGTACAGTATTAGAGTATAGTGTTAGATATTAAATATAATGAGATTAGTAAACTTTAGTAATGTTTAATGACTAATGAGTGAGTTACGATAATATTTATACAGAAAATGAGATTTTAATCAAGATGATTCACCAACGGAATAAGCGACAGAAAGCTGATTTAATGTGAATAGTGTTAAATGGAATATTTTGTACTTCTTGCAGTTTGCGGCATGCCATTTTGTTTTTCATGTATATGAATGACAAAATATTCCATTTTAATGTCACACCTAAATAATACGGAAACCTGTCCACAACGGACTTGAACAGGTTTCACTGTATTATATGTGTAACATAATAAGTTCAGTTGTTGGAGATACTTTGGCAGTGAATTGTTAAAACGAACATTTCAACAGTTGTAGTAATATTGCACACAGGTAGCCACAAACAATAACAATCTTACCATCAGAGAACTCTAAACCACAAATTTGATATTTTTTTCCATTGGAGCATCTGGGTCCAGAGTTCAAATTCTGGCAAGTTCAATTAAAAATTTGTCATGGAAACTGATAGTTTGCGTGGCAAGTTTCTTCAGGATATTCCAGTTTTCTTGTCATAATTTCACAATTCATGAACATTCTTATAACCACTGCAGTAACAACAAGAAGTTAATGTAATGTACCAACTTCTCTAGGGAACCAACTCCTTAGAGCAAACTACTACTGAAGTACATAGAAGGAGTGGTGAAAATGCCTGAGTATTCAAAAAAGACACCATATAAGCAAACAAATCACTTATACAATCATGAAATTAAATTACATTTTAATTATTCTTCATTAGATAATCTAAAAAAAAAAAATTCATAATAGAGAGCTTCAAATATACGAAATATAAATTACAAGTAAGCAGAGTAACATTAGCAAATACAATACTGAAGTAAATGATTCAATGACAAAATCCCCAGCACAATAATATATTTAAACCTGCGTTTCGAGTCCTGTAGACCTTTCTGTACAAAGTAAAATGTTAGAAAGCTTGTCATTCTACAACAATAAATAAAACAAATCTTATTAAATACATACGAAAATAAATAAGTATATAAATACATCATCGTACAGAAAAAACTGCCTTCTCACATTCCCATAAATGTAACTTGTTATAATCAGATATGGGACATGCAACTGCAGCATGTTCTTGGGACAAACATTACAAATTCCATAAAAAAATTGTCATCAACATGAATAACATACTTTCATTTTATTTATTTACTTGTTCGCCTGATAAGTTTGCGAGTAACACTGCTAACAGGAGGAGAACATCTGCAGAATTACCCTTTTCATCCAGAACAACAACAAACAAACAGTTCATAAACATGCACAGCGCACACAGAATTCTGCGCTAACCTACACTAATGACCTCTCACATTTCCAAAGCCAATTTCACTCCAAATATGTGATGGATAGTTGTAGTATATTCTGCAGATTTCTCTTTGCTCTGTTGGGAATCCTCCCTCTTGTTATTATATAACTTGGTGTTGAAATGCACAGAAAATTATGTAGCCTGAAGTTTTTGTATAAAGCATTTTGACTCAATGCACAATCTATATTTGTACCAATATATTCCAAATAAAATTAATGTGGTGATTGTATTTAATGTTTGGATGAAAACTTCCATTATTTTCCACACAATCACAGATATCAATGCAAATTAGTTCAAATGTTTCAACATAAATCAAGCATTGAGAATAAGATAGTCCAAAGCTACATTTAAAAAAGTTTTTTTTTTTTTTTGCAAGAGTTAATTTCTTATACATATGGAGAAGCTAATATAAAATACGCTAAACTGGAGAATTCCCACGGTATCTTTGAACCGTGCCATTACGTTTAGCACCAAATTTAAGTAAATACACAATCTTGCCAACATAAGAACACGACGTTGGTGTGTGGCGTCGTTGGAGGGAGAAATTTGTTTCTTTTCTCTCTCTACCTCCTTCGTTCTGAACATTACTGAGAGATAGCACCACTGTTAACTACAAGATATATTTGCGCAAATATATTGAAGTAGATTACGTGACCTATTACGTGACTTAGATGAGAGTCTCGAGACAAAACAGTTTTGCTATATTTCTTTTTTTGTTAAATGTTATGCACAGGAACGCCATTTCGTAATTTTATTTAAGAAACATGCCAAACAAATTATCTTTGCATCAAAAACGGATGCTTCCTGGACCAAATTATCGTATTTTATAATTGTTTGAATGCAACAGAAGCCAGAAGTCTTGCACTTGACTAATGCAGTGAATTATTTAAGAATATAGTCGCGAACTTTAGTACCACCATTTCGATTGTGTTTTGTTTGGCAAGGCTCGGTACGGCCTGGTGACTAGTGGCCAGCGAGTAATGTCGACTATCGACATTGCTCTGCCGTGGGTATTATCCAGTTGTTCCATAAAATATTATATATAAAATGTACTCAACAAATAACGTAACTATACACTGAATAAATTATTATACTGCAACTAACAGCATTGGATTCTGAACTTCTAATGCGCTTCCATGTGAAATTTTGTCTTTGTGACTTAGAATTACAGCATTCTCAATGCTTCAAATGTCAAACAATGTCACACTTTATGAAGTTCCCTAAAATTTGACTCATGCCATAAAGTATAACATTATGAACTTGTTTCATAATAAACGTGTTTCATAGATTATCTTTTTGTACGGCAGCATCACAAAACAATTAATAAAGAAATAACATCAGATTTGTAATGATGAGTAGTTTGATATCATGGTCTATGAAGAAAGAGGTTGCTATGACAACAATGATGTATTAAATATTACAGCATGACAAATCATTTCATAATGTTAACTTTGACGTTTTAGTTGTCATGGTAATATTTTTACGACACTAATTTAATAATGTCGCATATTATGCACGATTTTGACTAATGATAAAGAATGTTTATAATGCTGACGTACAAAAAATGCCTTTAGTTTATCGAAAGAAATATATAATATTTGGTGATAAAAATTAACTCCAGAGCTT